>NC_064645.1:428558218-428861248 GCF_023864345.2 Schistocerca serialis cubense
TACTAAAACGTTTTGTTGTTAATTATAGTTGTTAGAAAACTTGAAAACAGAGTTCATTTGCAACAAATGCACACAATATATATCGCTACTCCTCTTTAAGGGAGAACTAGATGTAACACAACATTTTAGAAAGTCTGCTACAGTAAATCACAAAAGCTGATTTGCCATAAATTGCTCTTCGATTATGTAAAGGACAATGGTAGCTTCAGAAAATTCTCAAAAATGCACATTTATTTGCATTGATATACAATAAAATTCAGGGATGATGTATTCTGTGGCTGAACTGTGAATCACAAACACTGATTTGCAACAAAATAAATTACGTATCCAAAACACTCATACCAGTAACTTATGAAAATGTAGTTTTGTAGGCATCCGAAAATTCTCAGACTAACCTGTTTCTCATGTAATTGTACAATGAAATTAGAAGATCATTTTGAACGATAATAGGCCTACTGTTCTCAAAAATTTTAAAAGAGTACAATTAAGTGTAAGCCTACAATTGACGATAACAGTATTAGTTTTATCATGGCACTCGTGAATGTTCGAAATTTCACAGTACATCGCAATACAGATGTGCATTGATACAGTCAAGGAAAGATTATGCAGAAGTGATTCGAACAGTAAAATATGCGAATCTAGAATTTTAAATCATCTCACAGCCTTATGCAGTCTCACACAAGGGAAAATTACTAAGTCAGCCTTTATATATACATAAACATGCATATTGCATGGATTTTTCACTTTGGTGATTCTGTGTACACTTCTGCTGTGGGGTGCTGGAGAAGAACATTTCAGAGTGAGTTTATCTCAATTAAAAGCATTAAAAAGTGCAGCACCAACAAAGCACGTCTTTTGCGTTTTGCAAATAACAATACGAAGTTCGAAACTTCCTGGCAGATTAAAACAGTGTGCCAGAAAGTTTCATATCAGTGCACACTCCACTTCAGAGTGAAAATCTCATTCTGGAAACATCCCCCCGGCTGTGGCTAAGCCATGTCTCCGCAATATCCTTTCTTCCAGGAGTGCTAGCTCTGCAGGTTCGCAGGAGAGCTTCTGTGAAGGTTGGAAAGTAGGAGACGAGGTACTGGTGGAAGTAAAGCTGTGAGGACGGGGCGTGAGTCATGCTTGGGTAGCTCAGATGGTAGAGCACTTGCCTGCGAAAGGCAAAGGTCCCGAGTTTGGGTCTCGGTCCGGCACACAGTTTTAATCCGCCAGGAAATTTCATATCAGCGCACACTCCACTGCAGAGTGAAAATCTCATTCTGAATACTAAGTTCATTTGATGAACAGACTCCTACATCAGTATTCACAATATCAGCAAATGAATAGTTCGAACAAGATAGAATTATCTGTCTTTGGGAAATAGGTGAGTGAAACCATCACATTTCAGCTCCTACAGGGCATCCTGCTTCGACAATGATTCATGTGCAGAACCTGAAGAGAATTGTGTACAGGAGTGAAAGAATATTGGACTTGGGTTGTGGTCAGAGTACAGGACTGCAATTTTGTCTGCATTTCTGTAATGAATACCACATTTTTTATCTATGAAGTTGACTTGACGAGAACACTGTAGCAGGTCGGAGCCTGATTGCAGTGACTGTTCACTATGCAGTCTGCTGTGTGCTAGACTGGTGGCACACATGTTATTACATAGAGTTCCGTTGTACAGAAATCACAAGTACCTCAGATAGCAATTGACGTGCAAATGACCTCACTGACTTGCTGACTGGCAAAATATATTGATTTGATATGAACCATGTTTTAAGCTGTTTCTGCAGTGGTCACTACAAACATGTTAGACGCTATCATGGCTGTCACAATTTGGCAATCTGCACTGTTGAACAGTGTAATGAACTAACTCCAAGTGTGATGGTTTGCAACACCATTGGATACAAACTGTGATATTGACTTGTAAGAACAAAGGAGGTCCTAAACAGCAGCCACTGTAACAGCAAAGTTTTAGAGTGTGAAGTGCTGCAATTGCTCCAGTCTGCTCCACATTTCATATTTCAGGTCAGTGCCCAGCCTCACGTTATGAGGAGTTTGCAAACTTTCTTTTGAAGAACAAGAGGTACCACATCTAATTGGACTGCACTTTCACCTAACATGTCATGCATCAAATGTGCCTGGGATACAGTTGGTTGCGTACCGTTTTGTCACAGTCTTCCAGCAACTATTGTTGATGCTCTATAGGCTTTCGTAGAGAGAACGTTTAGGGAGATTTCCCAGAAATATGATATACATTCGAGCACCGTCATGCTTTCTGAATTTTGAACTGATAAGATGAGTGTCGAACTAACTTCATATTACAAATGTTACAAATCATTCTGATTTCATTGGAAAAATGCATAGATTTTCAGTATATTATACTCAAGAACAAAGTTGAGTAACAGCCTGCTATAAGTGATATGACAGTACATGTGTGCATATTTTTCATTGAGCCAAACTTGAAGATGAAAATGATGTAACTGGAAATCTGTTATATTAAATTAGCACACATATGTTTAGATTTACAGTACTTATTTTATTTTTGTGTTTTTATTTTTACATTGTTGTTGTTGTTGTCATCTTCAGTCCAGAGACTGGTTTGATGCAGCTCTTCATGCTACTCTATCCTGTGCAAGCTTCTTCATCTCCCAGTACCTACAGCCACCTACATCCTTCAGAATCTGTTTAGTGTATTCATCTCTTGGTCTCCGTCTGTGATTTTAACCCTCCCCACTGCCCTCCAGTACTAAATTGGTGATCCCTTGATGCCTCAGAATATGCCCTACCAACCGATCCCTTCTTCTAGTCAAGTTGTGCCACAAATTTCTCTTCTCTCCAATTCTAGTCAATACTTCCTCATTAGTTATGTGATCTACCCATCTAATCTTCAGCATTCTTCTGTAGCACCACATTTCGAAAGCTTCTATTCTCTTCTTGTCCAAACTATTTATCGTCCATGTTTCACTTCCATACATGGCTACACTCCATACAAATACTTTCAGAAACGACTACCTGACGCTTAAATCTATACTCGATGTTAACAAATTTCTCTTCTTCAGAAACGCTTTCCTTGCCATTGCCAGTCTACATTTTATATCCTCTATACTTCGACCATCATCAGTTATTTTGCTCCCCAAATAGCAAAACTCATTTACTACTTTAAGCGTATCATTTCCTAATCTAATTCCCTCAGCATCACCCGACTTAATTCGACTACATTCCATTATCCTCCTTTTGCTTTTGTTGATGTTCATCTTATAGCCTCCTTTCAAGACACTGTCCATTCCGTTCAACTGCTCTTCCAGGTCCTTTGCTGTCTGACAGAATTACAATGTCATCGGCGAACCTCAAAGTTTTTATTTCTTCTCCATGGATTTTAATTCCTACTCCAAATTTTTCTTTTGTTTCCTTTACTGCTTGCTCAATATACAGATTGAATAACATCGGGGAGTAGCTACAACCCTGTCTCACTCCCTTCCCAACCACTGCTTCCCTTTCATGCCCCTTGACTCTTATAACTGCCATCTGGTTTCTGTACAAATTGTAAATAGCCTTTCGCTCCCTGTATTTTACCCCTGCCACCTTCAGAATTTGAAAGAGGGTATTCCAGTCAACATTGTCAAAAGCTTTCTCTAAGTCTGCAAGTACTAGAAACGTAGGTTTGCTTTTCCTTAATCTATTTTCTAAGTTTTTTGACATATATTACATATATTTTTATTTTTATATTACAGATATTTTTACATATATATTATTTATGGAGCTATGCATATATACAAAATGTAATGGGATAGATAAATCTACTCACCAAGTGGCTGAAGAACTCACACGTAAAAGAAGGTTATAACTAGGCAAGCTTTGGAGCCAGTGGCTCCTCCTTCAGGCAGAAGGGTTGAAGGGGAAGGAAGGGGAGTGAAGGAAAAGGACTAGTGAGGTCTAGCAAAAGGGGTAGATTTCAGTAAAGTCACCCAGAACCACGGGTCAGGGGAGACTTACCAGACGGGACAAGAAGGAAAGACTTCGTTGGGGACTGCACTGCATGAGTTTTGAAAACCTGAGAATATGGAAGACAGAAATTACCGCTTAAACATCATGCACGAGTTAATAAGAATGAAAAGGTGAGTGCATTGTACATATCAGGTGGGGGGGGGGGGGGCGGCAAAAATAGACAGGTAAGAAAATTAAAGATGTAGAAAACTAAAATGGAGTGAAGAAAGCAGCAGTCATTGTGAAGAAATGCTAAGATGGAAGAAGTTAATGTAAATTAAGGTCTGGTAGGTGGCGAGAACCGAGGACATGTAGAGCTGGTTCCCACCTGTGGAGTTCTAAGAAACTGGTGTCAGGGGGAAGAATCCAGATGGCACATGTGGTGAAACAGACAGCAGGGTCACGATTGTCATGTTGTACAGGAGGTTCTGCAACAGGATATTGTGTGTTGCCCGTATACTCCCTCTGCCTATGTCCATTTGTCCCAACTGATAAATTGGTGGTAATCATGCTGTTGTAAAAGGCTGAACATTGTTTACATAACAGCTCGTATATGATATGTCATTTGACAGGTGGCTTTCCCTTCGATAGTATATGTTTTGCCAGTTACAGGGCTGGTATAGGTGGTGGTAGGAGGATGATATGTCACCACTGTAAACTTATCGGAGATATGAGGGTGAAAATATTAGTTGATCTATTTTGTAAGTATTCTCTGACATTTTATTACTGTTTATTCATCGGTGTTTTTACTTTTGCAGGTAATCCAGAACAGCCGTGTCACACTGGAAAGTTCTGGTTATGTCCCTGGACTTAGCAGTTTTCCCAAGAATGAGGAACTGCTTAATGGTTTGTGATAATATGCAAATTTTATTTATATGTATTGAAACTACAAGGAGCTGCATCTATTAGCCTAATAATCAAATGTGAACCAGTCAGTGCACTATCTATTCTTCAGCTTTTCCTGGGTATTTCTAGTGTGGTTTACAGTCTTCTATGTGCAACAGGAGTTCACTGTGAAAGGGCATCCCAGGGTCCAGTTATTTTGGGAGTTTTCCCCATGCTTGTGCACTTCAGTGGTTTCTCTGATTACACAGGCATTATAGATACTCCCCATAGCAAGACTTGCATGTTGTTGGGTTTTACTACGTAACTGTGGTCACTCAGTATATGCCCATCTGTGGCTAATTCATCCTTGTGTTTCAGCTTGCAGTTCCATTTTCATTCAGTGATCCTGTTTTTGGTGGATCTTTCAGCATGTTTTTACTCAGGTTTTCCTTGACAATGTGGGTCCCACCTGTCCTATGTTGCTGTGTTTACTATCTTATATTTTGCTTGTGTAATATACAACCAATTCTGTCAAATCACCCAGGCTACTTATGGCATTCTAATATCATTATTTGGGTAACCATTGCTCCTCAGAACACCCCCAAGCGTTTCATCTCTTGTTTGAAGTGCTGTGGCCCATGTGTTTGCCTTGCAACCATCACAAAAATATTGACCATGCCCCTTTTGCTAATGAGATGGTGATACAAAAGTTTTAGCAGATGTACTTTTTGGGCAATTTTGGTACCATTGCTAGTGGCTAGCACAGCCTGTAGTTGTTTGTTATTTTCCAGCTTCACTGCAAATTGGATAGTAGAACTGAGGCTGCCCATATGTATGAGGAAGTCACCAAGCCTTTTCTCATTATGACTCCATACAATAAATGTGTTGAGCCCAGAACTACACTCCTGGAAATGGAAAAAAGAACACATTGACACCGGTGTGTCAGACCCACCATACTTGCTCCGGACACTGCGAGAGGGCTGTACAAGCAATGATCACACGCACGGCACAGCGGACACACCAGGAACCGCGGTGTTGGCCGTCAAATGGCGCTAGCTGCGCAGCATTTGTGCACCGGCGCCGTCAGTGTCAGCCAGTTTGCCGTGGCATACGGAGCTCCATCGCAGTCTTTAACACTGGTAGCATGCCGCGACAGCGTGGACGTGAACCGTACGTGCAGTTGACGGACTTTGAGCGAGGGCGTATAGTGGGCATGCGGGAGGCCGGGTGGACGTACCGCCGAATTGCTCAACACGTGGGGCGTGAGGTCTCCACAGTACATCGATGTTGTCGCCAGTGGTCGGCGGAAGGTGCACGTGCCCGTCGACCTGGGACCGGACCGCAGCGACGCACGGATGCACGCCAAGACCGTAGGATCCTACGCAGTGCCGTAGGGGACCGCACCGCCACTTCCCAGCAAATTAGGGACACTGTTGCTCCTGGGGTATCGGCGAGGACCATTCGCAACCGTCTCCATGAAGCTGGGCTACGGTCCCGCACACCGTTAGGCCGTCTTCCGCTCACGCCCCAACATCGTGCAGCCCGCCTCCAGTGGTGTCGCGACAGGCGTGAATGGAGGGGCGAATGGAGACGTGTCGTCTTCAGCGATGAGAGTCGCTTCTGCCTTGGTGCCAATGATGGTCGTATGCGTGTTTGGCGCTGTGCAGGTGAGCGCCACAATCAGGACTGCATACGACCGAGGCACACAGGGCCAACACCCGGCATCATGGTGTGGGGAGCGATCTCCTACACTGGCCGTACACCAATGGTGATCGTCGAGGGGACACTGAATAGTGCACGGTACATCCAAACCGTCATCGAACCCACCGTTCTACCATTCCTAGACCGGCAAGGGAACTTGCTGTTCCAACAGGACAATGCACGTCCGCATGTATCCCGTGCCACCCAACGTGCTCTAGAAGGTGTAAGTCAACTACCCTGGCCAGCAAGATCTCCGGATCTGTCCCCCATTGAGCATGTTTGGGACTGGATGAAGCGTCGTCTCACGCGGTCTGCACGTCCAGCACGAACGTTGGTCCAACTGAGGCGCCAGGTGGAAATGGCATGGCAAGCCGTTCCACAGGACTACATCCAGCATCTCTACGATCCTCTCCATAGGAGAATAGCAGCCTGCATTGCTGCGAAAGGTGGATGTACACTGTACTAGTGCCGACATTGTGCATGCTCTGTTGCCTGTGTCTATGTGCCTGTGGTTCTGTCAGTGTGATCATGCGATGTATCTGACCCCAGGAATGTGTCAATAAAGTTTCCCCTTCCTGGGACAATGAATTCACGATGTTCTTATTTCAATTTCCAGGAGTGTATGATCTTAAACTGCTCATGTGTGTGTGTGTGTGTGTGTGTGTGTGTGAGAGAGAGAGAGAGAGAGAGAGAGAGAGAGAGAGACTTGTCATCTTTACATCGTATCATCCTCCATCTGTTGGCATAAATGGCATTTCATGTGAAGTTGCTTTGCGAAATCATCAGTAAAAATGAAACTATAAAACTCCATTTAAATGTTTAGTGGCACCGTGATGTTATTAATCTTGTGAAATGTCGCGCACATGAATGTGTTTGAAAACTCAAGCCTTCTGTCTACCTACATTTTTATGTAACTCTACAGTGGGATAAGACACCTTGATAAATCACTTCATAGTTTGTACAACCCACTTTGTCATATCTGCTTTCTGAAAGTATTCTAATCCAGTAATTTGTGTGCATTTTGCTCATAGTCTTGAGTTTTCACATTACAGTCACATTCCCTTGAACACATATGACTGTCTAAAACCTCCATCTGCAGCTTGATTCAAGCCTGATATCAGTAATCAAGGATAGATCTTCAACACTGTCAACCACTCATGCTATCAAACTTCAGGAAGAAGAATAACCAAAAACCCAAGAAAAATGCTGACAAATAGATCTCTCAAAATGTACATGAAAGCTTCATTGCTGTTAATTATTACACCTGTCAAACATTATTTGGTTATTGGTTCTATGTTGAACACCCTAAAAATGGAGTATTTAATGTATATTAACAATATTTAGTGTTATATGCCTATTTTTTAAAAGTACTCTTATTTACTCATAAAAATTTAGCCGAATAGTGGGTTCTTGTTGTTGTGCTCTTCAGTCCTGAGACTGGTTTGATGCAGCTCTCCATGCTACTCTATCCTGTGCAAGCTTCTTCATCTCCCAGTACTTACTGCAACCTACATCCTTCTGAATCTGCTTAGTGTATTCATCTCTTGGTCTCCTTCTATGATTTTTACCCTCCACGCTGCCCTCCAATGCTAAATTTGTAATCCCTTGATGCCTCAGAACATGTCCTACCAACAGTCCCTTCTTCTTGTCAAGTTGTGCCACAAACTCCTCTTCTCCCCAATTCTATTCAGTACCTCCTCATTAGTTATGTGATCTACCCATCTAATTGTAGTAACCAAAACCAACTGCGGGAACGCCTTGGGCTGCAGATCGGAGCCGCCAGGCGGGGAAGCCGCCGGCGGTGGAGCACGCGCCACCGGGTAATCACAGGACGAGTTGGGCGACAGACCAACGACAACTGACAACAACTGACCATGACCGACTATGACCGACACAACAAGGAAGAGATAAACAACGGAGGCTTGTGGAAACCACAACACTAAACACCAACAGTAAATCCACTCAGAACCAGAGCCAGGCAAATGTCAACAACGAGCAAGGACCAGAACGCAGTACCGCCGAGATAGAAACGAAATCCAGAGCGAGTACCAGACTGGCTGGACTAGGACAGAGCGGGCCCCTATGTACGAAACCAGAGGGAGCGGCTATTGGCCGCTGTCTGCACGTGGCGTAGCGGTGGTGCCCTCGCTGCGCGAGAGCCGCTGCGCGGAATAGCCGCCACGGAGGCGGAGCCCTCTATGGGCTGACCACGTCCATTTGTTCTGGTGCATGTTCGACTTCTGCGGCAGAAGGTACTAGACTAATCTTCAGGATTCTTCGGTAGTACCACATTTCGAAAGCTTGTATTCTCTTCTTGTCCAAACTATTTATCGTCCATGTTTCACTTCCATACATGGCTACACTCCATACAAATACTTTCAGAAACGACTTCCTGACACTTAAATCTATACTCAATGTTAACAAATTTTCTTCTTCAGAAACGCTTCCCTTGCCATTGCCAGTCTACATTTTATATCTTCTCTACTTTGACCATCATCCATCATCAGTTAGTTTGCTCCCCAAATAGCAAAACTCCTTTACTACTTTAAGTGTCTCATTTCCTATCTAATTCCATCAGCATCACCTGACTTAATTCAACTACATTCCATGCTTTTGTTGATGTTCATCTTATATCCCCCTTTCCAGACACTGTCCATTCCGTTCAACTGCTCTTCCAGGTCCTTTGCTGTCTCTGACAGAATTACAATGTCATCGGCGAACCTCAAAGTTTTTATTTCTTCTCCATGGATTTTAATACGTACTCGAAATTTTTCTTTTGTTTGCTTTACTGCTTGCTCAATATACAGATTGAATAACATCGGGGAGAGGCTACAACCCTGTCTCACTCCCTTCCCAGCTATTGCTTCCCTTTCATGCCCCTCGACTCTTATAACTGCCATCTGGTTTCTGTACAAATTGTAAATAGCCTTTCGCTCCATGTATTTTACCCCTGCCACCTTCAGAATTTGAAAGAGAGTATTCCAGTCAACATTGTCAAAAGCTTTCTCTAAGTCTACAAATGCTACAAATGTAGTTTTTCCGTTCCTTAATCTTTCTTCTAAGATAAGTCGTAAGCTCGGTATTGCCTCATGTGTTCCAATATTTCTACGGAATCCAAACTGATCTTCCTCGAGGTCGTCTTCTACAAGTGTTTCCATTCATCTGTAAAGAGTTCGTGTTAGTATTTTGCAGCTGTGACTTATTAAACTGATAGTTCGGTAATTTTCACATCTGTCAACACCTGCTTTCTTTGGGATTGGAATTATTAAATTCTTATTGAAGTCTGAGGGTATTTCGCCTGTCTCATACATCTTGCTCACCAGATGGTACAGTTTTGTCAGGACTGGCTCTCCCAAGGCCGTCGGTAGTTCTAATGGAATGTTGTCTACTCCCGGGGCCTTGTTTTGAGTCAGGTCTTTCAGTGCTCTGTCAAACTCTTCACGCAGTATCGTATCTCCCATTTCATCTTCATCTACATCCTCTTCCATTTCCATAATATTGTCCTCAAGTACATCGCCCTTGTATAGACCCTCCATACACTCCTTCCACCTTTCTGCTTTCCCTTCTTTGCTTAGAACTGGGCTTCCACCTGAGCTCTTGCTATTCATACAAGTGGTTCTCTTCTCTCCAAAGGTCTCTTTAATTTTCCTGTAGGCAGTATCTATCTTACCCCTAGTGAGATAAGCCTCTACATTCTTACATTTATCCTCTAGCCATCCCTGCTTAGCCATTTTGCACTTCCTGTTGATCTCATTTTTGGGATGTTTGTATTCTTTTTTGCCTGCTTCATTTACTGCATTTTTATATTTTCTCCTTTCATCAATTAAATTCAATATTTCTTCTGTTACCCAAGCATTTCTACTACCCTTTACTTTTTACCTACTTGATCCTCTGCTGCCTTCACTACTTCATCCCTCAGAGCTACCCATTCTTCTTCTACTGTCCTTTCTCCCATTCCTGTCAATTGTTCCCTTATGCTCTCCCTGAAACCCTGTACAACCTCTGGTTTAGTCAGTTTATCCAGGTCCCACTTCCTATAATTGCCACCTTTTAGCAGTTTCTTCAGTTTCAATCTACAGTTCATAACTAATAGATTGTGGTCAGAGTCCACATCTGTCCCTGGAAATGTCTTACAATTTAAAACCTGGTTCCTAAATCTCTGTCTTACCATTATATAATCTATCTGATACCTTCTAGTATCTCCAGGATTCTTCCATGTATACAACCTTCTTTCATGATTCTTGAACCAAGTGTTAGCTATGATTAAGTTGTGCTCTGTGCAAAATTCTACCAGACGGCTTCCTTTTTCATTTCTTACCCCTAATCCGTATTCACCTACTATGATTCCTCTCTCCCTTTTCCTACTCTCGAATTCCAGTCAGCCATGAGTATTAAGTTTTCCTCTCCCTTCTCTACCTGAATAATTTCTTTTATCTCATCATACATTTGATCAATTTCTTCATCATCTGCAGAGCTAGTTGGCATATAAACTTGTACTACTGTAGGAGGCGTGGGCTTCGTGTCTATCTTGGCCACAATAATGTGTTCATCATGCTGTTTGCAGTAGCCTACCCGCACTCCTATTTTTTTTATTCATTATTATACCTACTCCTACATTACCCCTATTTGATTTTGTATTTATAACCCTGTATTCACGTGACAAAAAATCTTGAAATGATAATTAAATGGACGCCCTAGCTGTAAACAGACGTTGATGTACTTCATTGGGGACATGTTGAAAATGTGTGCCACGACCGGGACTCGAACCTGGGATCTCCTGCTTACATGGCAGACGCTCTATCCATCTGAGCCACCGCGGGCACAGAGGATAGTGCGTCTGCAGGGACTTATCCCTTGCACACTCCCCGTGAGATTCACTTTCCCAACATATCCACACCACTACATTCGTAGTGCGCCTAATAGATGTTTGCCCGTCATACTCATTACTCATGGCAGATTAATCTACCAAGTCCCGTACGAGTTCGGGCATAGCGTGTGCGTTCGCACAAGAAGGTCAATGGCCGGGAAGCCATATTTTAACTATATATGACGGTAGTATCTGTTCCCGAAAGAACAGTTACCGTGGATGACCATGCAGCTTTGCTAGAAATGAAATGATAATTAAATGGACACCCTAGCTGCAAACAGACGTTGATGTACTTCATTGGGGACATGTTGAAAATGTGTGCCCCGACCAGGACTCGAACCCGGGGTCTCCTGCTTACATGGCAGACGCTCTATCCATCTGAGCCACCGCGGGCACAAAGGATAGTGCGTATCCCTTGCACTATCCTCTGTGCCCGCGGTGGCTCAGATGGATAGAGCGTCTGCCATGTAAGCAGGAGACCCCGGGTTCGAGTCCTAGTCGGGGCACACATTTTCAACATGTCCCCAATGAAGTACATCAACGTCTGTTTGCAGCTAGGGTGTCCATTTAATTATCATTTCATTTCTAGCAAAGCTGCATGGTCATCCACGGTAACTGTTTTTTCGGGAACAGATACTACCGTCATATATAGACAAAAAATCTTGTTCCTCCTGCCACCAAACTTCACTAATTACCACTATATCTAACTTTAACCTATCCATATCCCTTTTTAAATTTTCTAACCTACCTGTCCGATTAAGGGATCTGACATTTTACACTCCAATCCGTAGAACGCCAGTTTTCTTTTTCCTGATAACAACATCCTCTTGAGTAGTCCCTGCCCACAGATCCGAATGGGGGACTATTTTATCTCCGGAATATTTTACCCAAGAGGACGCCATCATCATTTAACCCATAGTAAAGCTGCGTGCCCTTGGGAAAAATTACGGCTGTAGTTTCTCCTTGCTTTCTGCCGTTCGCAGTAGCAGCACAGCAAGGCCGTTTTGGTTAGTGTTACAAGGCCAGATCAGTCAATCATCCAGACTGTTGCCCCTGCAACTACTGAAAAGGCTGCTGCCCCTCTTCAATAACCACACATTTGTCTAGCCTCTCAACAGATACCTCTCCATTGTGGTTGCACCTACAGTACGGCCATCTGTATCGCTGAGGCATGCAAGCCTCCGCACCAATGGCAAGGTCCATGGTTCACGGTGGAGGGGAAATAGTGGGTACAGCCTTGATATTTGATTTTTAGGTTAGAGGGTCTCGGGAAAACACAAGATGGGCCTCAATCACAAAGGGTGCAGGCTGAGCACAGGAAGAACATAGATACAGGAACCATTGGTATAACAGTTGTAAATTGTCATAGCTGTGTTGGGAAAGTACCAGAGCTCCAAGCGCTAATAGAAAGCACTGATGCTCAAATCGTTGTAGGCACTGAAAGCTGGCTAAAGCCGGATATAAGCTCAGCCGAAATTTTTGTGAAAATCCTAATGGTGTTCTGAAAGTATAGGCTAAACACAGTTGGCGGTGGCATGTTTGTTGCTGTCGGAAGTAGTTTAACTTGTCGCGAAATTGAAGTAGATACTTCCTGTGAGTTAGTATGAGTAGAGGTCACTATTGGCAACCGAAATAAAATAATAATTGGATCCTTTTACCTACCTCCCAATTCAGATGATATAGTTGCTGAAAGGTGACTTTAATTTACCCTCGATATGTTGGCGAAAATACGTGTTTAATTTCGGAGGTATGCATAAAATATCATCCGAAATTGTGCTAAATGCATTCTCTGAAAATTATTTCGAGCAGTTAGTTCATGAGCCCACACGAGTAGTAAACGGTGCGAAAACACACTTGACCTTTTAGCTATAAATAATCCTGAGTTAATAACCAGCATCAAAACTGATATAGGGATTAGTGAACACAGGGTTGTCGTATTGAGACTGAATATTGTAATTCCCAAATCGTCGAAAAATAAGCACAAAATATACCTATTCAAAAAAGCAGATAAAAATTCACTTGACGCCTTCCTGAGAGACAATCTCCACTCATTCCAAATTAATAATATAAGTGTAGACCAGATGTGGCTTAAATTCAAAGAAATAGTATCGGCAGCAATTGAGAGGTTTATACCAAATAAACAAACAAACAACGGAGCTGATCCTCCTTGGCACACAAAATGGGTTAGAACACTGTTGCAGAAACAACGAAACAAACATGCCAAATTGAAACAGACACAAAATCCCCAAGATTGGCGATCTTTTACAGAAGCTCAAAACTTAGCACAGAGTTCACTGCGAGATGCCTATAACAGTTTCCACAATGAAACTTTGTCTCGAAACCTGGCAGAAAATCCAAAGAGATTCTGGTCATATGTGAAGTATGTTAGCGGCAAGAAACAATCAATACGTTCTCTGCACAATTTGAACGGAGATACTATCGAAGACAGTGCTGCCAAAGCAGATTTACTAAACACAGCCTTCCGAAATGCCTTCACAAAAGAAGACCAAGTAAATATTCGAGAATTTGAATTGAGAACAGCTGCCAACATGAGTAACGTAGAAGTAAATATCCTCGGAGTAGTGAAGAACTCAAATCACTTAATAAAAGCAAGTCTTCTGGTCCAGACTCTATACCAATTAGGTTCCTTTTGGAGTATGCTGATGCATTAGCTCCATACTTAACAATCATATACAACCATTCGCTCAACGAAAGGTCCGTACCCAAACAATGGAAAGTTGCACAGGTCACACGAATATTCAAGAAAGGTGGTAGGAGTAATCTACTAAATTACAGGCCCATATCGTTAACGTCGATATGCAGCAGGGTTTTAGAACATATATTGTGTTCGAACATTATGAATTACCTCGAAGGAAACAGTCTATTGACACACAGTGAACATGGGTTTAGAAAACATCATTCCTGTGAAACACAACTAGCTCTTTATTCACATGAAGTGCTGAGAGCTATTGACAAGGGATTTCAGATCGATTCCATATTCCTGGATTTCTGGAAGGCTTTTGACACTGTACCACACAAGTGGCTCGTAGTAAAATTGTGTGCTTATGGAATATAATCTCAGTTATGTGACTGGATTTGCGATTTCCTGTCAGAGAGGTCACAGTTCATAGTAATTGACGGAAAGTCATCGAGTAAAACAGAAGTGATTTCAGGCTTTCCCCAAGTTGGTGTTATAGGCCCTTTGCTGTTCCTTATCTATATAAACGATTTGGGAGACAATCTGAGCAGCCGTCTTCGGTTGTTTGCAGATGACACTGTCGTTTATCGACTAATAAAGTCATCAGAAGATAAAAAAAAACTGCAAAACGATTTAGAAAAAATATCTAATGGTGCAAAAAGTGGCAGTTGACCCTAAATAACGAAAAGTGTGAGTTCATCCACATGAGTACTAAAAGGAACTCGTTAAACTTCAATTACACAATAAATCAGTCTAATCTAAAAGCCATAAATTCAACTAAATATCTAGGTATTACAATTACGAACAACTTAAATTGGAAAGAACACATAGAAAATGTTGTGGGGAAGGCTAACCGAAGGCTGCTTTTTATTGGCAGGACACTTAGAAAATGTAACAGACCTATTAAGGAGACTGCCTACACTATGCTTGTCCGTCCTCTTTTAGAATACTGCTGCACGGTGTGGGATCCTTAACAGGTGGGACTGATGGAGTACATCGAAAAAGTTCAAATAAAGGCAGCATGTTTTCTATTATCTCGAAATATGGGAGAGTGTGTCACAGAAATGATACAGGAATTGGGCTGGAAATCGTTAAAAGAAAGGCGTTTTTCATTGCGACGGAATCTTCTCAAGAAATTCCAATCACCAACTTTCTCCTCCGAATGCGAAAATATTTTGTTGACACTGACCTACATAGGGCGGAACAATCACCACTATAAATAAGGGAAATCAGAGCTCGTACGGAAAGATATAGGTGTTCATTCTTTCCGAGCGCTATATGAGATTGGAATAATAGAGAACTGTGAAGGTGGTTCGAAGAACCTTCTGCCAGGCACTTAAATGTGATTTGCAGAGTATCCATGTAGATGTAGATATCGTAGGGTGTATTTTCCCCCTCAGTAACATGTTGTTATTTGCACAGACAAAAGCTTTCACAAGCTACGCAAAATAATCCATATTCCTTACCTTTTACAGTTAAATTCATACAGAATTCCACTAATTGTACTGAGTAACTTGTACAACTCTAAGTTAACCTTTTTGGAAGTCATGATTTCAAAAGCAGGGAGAACGTACGCACTAACTGTACTTACCAGGCTCCCTAGCTTTATTGGAATGGTGTTAGAGGCTTGCAGGTAAAGTGCTGGAAAGGGAAAAAAAGTGTCTGGCCATCATTTAACATCAGGAGGTGAAATTCCAGTACCACTGATGACGCATTTAAAATGAAAACACTGATCCTAATCTTTGAAAGTCCAAGATGAATAACAATAGTATTATGAAAATGATATGTTGCCATTCACTGTGTAGAGGAGATGTTGAGTCCCAGACAGGCAAGTGAAAAACTGCTATACATTTTAGCTTTTGGCTGAAAGGCCAACATAAGTGGATATCAAAAATATCATCCATGTGCTGTTGATGAACTGTCAAGATACCTCTCAAATTAACCTGGCAGGGAGCAGTACTATGTACAATACTTTCCTTTATTCATTGCTGTACAGTGGACTACATACAGTGATTCCTTGTACACTGAGCAGTCAACATATCAAGCTTAAACTGCAACAGAAATATTTACATGTGTGCTGTTGGGAGGAAATTGCATCAATCACACTTTGACTATAGTATGCCATATAGGCATCAAGTGATAATTATATCTGTGATATTCCAGTGTCTGCTTGGAATGCCCTGCAAACAAAAGGTGTGGTGAATTCTTAGGGCATCATTGGCAGTCTGTTCAAACTGGAATTGTAGTACAATCAACATCATTTATTGATTTATTTATTCAGCCATTTGATGTATTTCAATTGATACATGTTGTATAATTACATACAAGACTATATGTTTTGATTACACTGTGACATTTTACAGCTTTTTGTGTTCTTTACAGTATGACAACTTCACTTTCATTTAAATTTACAGACATATTTATTGCTTATCCAAATTGAATGGCGGTTGCTTCTATTATTTCTATTATGCGGGGGAGGGGGGGGGGGTACCACCACCATGTTGTTTTTTACCAAAAAGGTCTTGGTGAGCAAGGGACATGTGACAGGGTGCACTGTTGTGATGCAGCAGCCAGTTCCCTTGACGCGAAAGTTCGGGTCGTTGTCGCCGCACGTTTTCACGGAGCCGTCGCAAGACATCACAATAGTACATGGAATTCACTGTTTGGTTGGGTGGGACGAATTCTTTATGCACAATTCCCTTGTATCAAAGAAAACGACAATCATGCTCTTCACTTTGCTCTTCACCTGTCTCACTTTTTTTGGGTCTTGGAGAGCCTGGGCTCTTCCACTGGGACGATTGTTGCTTTGTGTCTCGGTCATAACAGTAAATCCAGCTCTTGTCGCCGGTGTTAACCCCTAACAAGAAGGTTGGATCATCAGATGCTGTGTGACGAAGGTCCATGCACGCTTCAACATGCTGTGCCTTCTGATTGGCAGTCAAGATTCTTGGCACAAATTTTGCAGCGACACAATGCATGCCCAATTCATCAGTCAGCATTCGTTGACATGTCCCATAACCAATACCCACTTCAGCCGCAAGGTCTTGAATGGTTCAACGTCGATCCACATGAACCAATTGTTGAAGTTTGGCAACAATGTCTGCCATTGTGCAGCGAACGAGCCTTTCAGCGTGAGCATCATCTTCGACATCTGTACGGCTGGCCCTGAATCGAGCATGCCACTCAAACACACGCATACGGCTCTTGCTCTGTCCCCCAAACACTTGTTGAATCATTGCAAGGGTCTCTGTAGCACTTTTCCTGAAATTCACACAGAATTTGATAAACACGCGCTGTTCTGTTCACGGATCTATCATAAAATCACCACACACCAAAAACAGAGTATTACGGAAATCACTGTGGATATGCAACACGTCCTCCCAGCTGAATGCCACTCTGCACACTGACTGATCAGATATGCAGCTTTCTCCACCTAGCAGTGCAAAGATCTACTACTCCTACTTTCCAGATGGCAGCACCCGTCCCAAAAATTTTGGATTCCACCTCATGTGTGTATGCATGTGTGAGTATTTGTGTAACAGTCATTTTGTAGGAACTCAGCATTTTCTCTTTATGGTGAATAGCAATCTCCCCTTTTTGTAATATTACTGAATATGGAAGTGAACTCGAAACAATATGTTTCTCTAAATATCATAATACAAATGGAAATCACATGTTGCAGATTGAAAACTATTGTTTAGCTGTTCATCATTATCAATCTAGTATGGGAAAAGGTGGAGTCGCAATGTTTATTCGAAATAGTGTATATAAATCTCTAGATTTAAGCAAATAGTGTGCTGAACAGATGTGTGGCATCGAAATAACAGCAGAGTGTGCAACAGTTATTGTGCTGTCAATTTACAGCGCACCTGCTGGAAATCTGAGTGTTTCTCTGAGATACACTGAATCACCCTCTCCCATCTGTCTAGAAAAACTAATTCATTCATTGTAATGGGTGACTGTAATGTGTAACAAAAGAATAGAATCAGAATGGACCCTGAACACCTGATTTGTGCTTACGATGTAGTATCGATGGCACAGTTTCCAACTAGGGTAAGAGCCAGTTCCAGTGCTTTGAGGACAATATTGTGGAAAGGGTAGATTGCTGCATACCATATAAAGCACATATTGAGTTGCAGACAGGCACAACAAAAAGACAGCTATACATTTGAGCTAGCAGCCACAAAGTCTTCACCTATAGTAGAAAACACACAAACACATACATTTGGACAAACACAACTCACACACACGACCACTGTCTCTGTCTGCTGATGCTGGACTGCGTATACCAACAATGCAGTTGCTACACACAGCCCAGCCTCAGTGGAAAAAAAGACAAAGGTCGTGTGTGTCTGCGTTGTGCTTGTGCAAACATATATGTGTTTTCTACTTTAAAAGGATGCCTTTTGGTTGGAAGCTCAAGTGTATTGCTGTCTTTTTGTTCTGCCTGTCTGCACCCCAATGGTGAATAGCAGTCTGTACTTCCCATAATATTGTCGTTATTCCTTCCTGGATTTTCCATTGTTTGAGTTCTAGTGCTTTAGTAAATAACAGAATTACTGATATGGTTACATATAATAATTTAACTGTCAAAAATATTATAAATAATATTAAAATATTATAAATGGCCTCGCTGATCATGAGGGACAGTTTCTCACCATAAACCAAGTAAATATACAGAGGAAGGTAAATTTCATTTGGAGAAACATGAGAATAAACAGACATAGACAGACACACCATGGAAAACTTTAATCATCAGATGCAGCTTGTGGGCTGGCCTCATGTATGTACTGCTATTGATGTTAACTCCAAATGTAATATATTTATCAGCGAGGTTAAATGTCTATTTGAAGAAACATTTCATAAAAGGTTTGTGAGAGAAAACATTTTTTAAATCGGACTGTGGGTGTTGGACTGTAAAGGGCAGCAAAATTTCTTGCAGAACGGGAAGCGATTTTTACGTGGCAGCTAAGAAATCAAATGATCCCAATAATATTAGAAATTACAAATTGTACAATAGAATTCTTAATGAGACCATACAGGCATCAAAGGACATGTTCTTGAATGTAGAAATTGATAACTCAAGCAATAAAATAAAAACTGTCTGGAATTTCATAAAGAAGGAAGCAGGGGAAAGTGCAGTTTGTAGAGTAAATATCCATACAAAAGTGAGAATCATCTAGTTAGTGACTCAAAAACAGTTGCTGATATAGTGATTGAATATTTTTTTTTAATAGTAACACAACAAATAGGATCACAAGTCTCCATAAATTAATTCATGAATTTTCTGCTAGCCAGTGTTAATTTCTTCTGCTTCAGCATTTCTTCACAGTAACTACTCATTTATTCAATCCATTTTAGTTTTTTATATATTTCATTTTCTGATCTGTCTATTTTTCACCATTCCCCCTCCCACCTCTGTCACGGACACTGCACTTAGCTTTTCACTCTTACTAACTCGTGCACAATGTTTTAGTAGTAACCTCTGTCTTGCATATTACCCTGCCTTCCACCTTTAAGCTCTCAGGTTTTCGAAGCTCATCTGGTGCAGTTCCTAACGATCAGTCTCTCTTTCTCATCCGTAAAAAAGTCTTTCATTCTCATCACATCTAGTAAGTGTCCCCTGACCCAGGGTTCTGGGTGACTTTTCTGAACTGTACCCCTTTCCCTAAACCTCTCCAGCCCTTTTCCTTCACACCTCTTCTGTCCCCTTCAACTCATCTGTCACAAGAAGGAGCCATTGGCTCTGAAAGCTTGTAAAAGTTAAACTGTTTTGTGCATGTGCTCCCCTGCCACCGTGTGTTCCCCTGCTGTTGCATGGTGAGTAGATTTTTATCTATCCATTTACATTAAACTATGTGCCTTGTCATACAGCCTCTAAAGATGTAGAAACAGGAGAAAAACTAGGTCATCAGCAGATAGCTAGGGGGGATAATTCAAAATACCTTGGCCTACATGTTGTTGTTGTGATCTTCAGTCCTGAGACTGGTTTTATGCAGCGCTCCATGCTACTCTGTCCTGTGCAAGCTTCTTCATCTCCCAGTACCTACTTCAGCGTACATTCTTCTGAACCTGCTTAGTGTATTCATCTCTTGGTCTCCCTCTACAATTTTTACCATCCACACTGCCCTCCAGTACTAAATTGGTGATCCCTTGATGCCTCAGAACACTTATTGATAGCAAATTAAACTTGTCAGACCACATCCTGGCTCTGTGCAAAAGACTGTGTGTTGCAAATTGTTCATTACGCATTTTTTGCTCTTATAGAAACAAGGAAACCATCAAATCAGATTATTATGGTTATTGTCATGCCATTATGGCATATGGAATCATAGTTTCAGGAAATTTGCCACTAGCTACAAAAGTGCTAAATGCACAGAAAAGAACCCTAAAAATATGAGTGAAGTCCACCCTACAGCCACCTGCAGAAATCTTTTGAGGAACTTGAAATTCTCATATCCACCTCACTATCTGTGTTCTCCCTTGCGTGTTTCATAAGGGGAAAAAAGCCCCTTTACCTAATATTGCATATTACATAGTGATGATACTAGAATAAAAGATGATGCCCACTGTGAGGATACAAAACTGTGTACAGAAAGGGGCCAGTGGCTGTAAAATTTTTAGTGCACTCCCTTCACAAATTAAGCATTTAGTGTATGATGAGATCTAAAAAGAAAAGAAAAGAAAAGAAAAGAAAAGAAATTCTTAAGGCAGGTCTATTCCCAAGGGTCATTTTACGTTATGGAAGAGTTCCTTAGCCATGATGTTTAGTATCTCATAACATTCAGCTGCATCTCCAGATCTTTATTTGTGTTCATGTGTGTTTATTATTATACAAATGTTTATTTTTCTGTAATAGATTAATTTTCTGTAATATTTATTTTATATGATGTACTGGGTGATTATAATTAAAGTTAAACTTTCAAAACACTAGAAATAACACCACTGGTCAGAATGATGCCTAATTGCAACGGAATATTATTGGAAAAGGGGGAAAAATATGGTAGATGAAAAAAAAGGTGTGAAAATTGATCAATAGATGGCGCTGGATGTGTCAGAATAGTAAATGAAAACACCTGTCATGCTCACAACCCATTGACGTTGGTATAAACGCGCCGGGTGCATGGCTTTTCATCTTTTCGCATCTGCGATGTTCACCATGACTGTCTCAATGCAGGATTGTGCTCTGCTTATATAGCTGTATTACAAGAATGGTGACTGTGCACTCATTGCTCTGGAGAAGTTCTGGACACTGAAGGGTTTGAAAAAAGTCATTGGTCCGATGGCTGCGGTGAGTCTGGAGAAAATGATTCAGAAATTCTAAAAGACTTGTTCATTTGGTGTGCATCCTGGTAGAGGGAGGAAATGAACTGATTCAACGTCAGTGGTAGTAGTGGCCACAGAAATGCAGGAGGAGACGAGTGGTGGTGTGCAAACATGTAGTGTACGGGCAATTGCCCGAACATTGGACATACCCATGAGCACAGTGCGTAAAATCCTATGAAACATCCTTCTTTGCTAGCTATTCAAAATTACCCATGTGCACAAGTTGCTTCCTGTTGACCTTCCAGCAAGTGAGACCTCTGCTTTAGAATTTCTTGCTCACATGAAAGTGGACAATGACTGGCCATGGAAGATTTTGTGGACAGGTGAAGCCCATTTCCATCTGACAGGATATGTCACTACACAGAATTGTCGTATATGGGCAATGGAAAATCCACATGCAAATCACCACTTCATCCTGAATAGGTCACTGTGTGGTGTGGGTTTATGGCATCATTTATGATAGGGCCATATTTTTTTGAAGAGACCGGTGCTTATGGTCCTGTTACCTGTAGCGCCACTGGTAAGCATTATGAGTGTCTTTTCTGCAACCACGTCAGTCCAGCTCTCCAACAGCATGGATGTATGGATGAGATAATTTTTATGCAAGATGGCACACATCCGTACATTTCAAATCCAGATAAGCAGCTGCTGAAGTGCCATTTTGGAAATGCTAGAATTATCAGCCACTATTTCCCTACAGCCTGGCCATCCCAATCACCTGACCTTAATCTGTGTGACTCCTGGCTGTGGGGCTATCTGAAAGATGTTGTGTTCAGTGTTCTGATTGCAAACTTAGCTGCATTGAAGGCACACATCGCACAACACATTCTGAACGTGACCCTGGAAACACTTTGATCAGTTGCAGAACAAGCTATTTCTTGGTTTCAACTTGTTGCAGAAAATGGTGGACAGTATATTGAACTTGTTTTGCACCAGTCACACGGAAATTAATAATCCAATTTGATTTTGATTGATGCTTAGTATGTGGTTTTTGGCCTCAGGACAATTAAAAATTGATTTTTCCCATCCGATGTGATATGACCTTGCCGTGGTGGATGGGCTTATGTAACTAACAGTACCACTCGTGTACACCTATGCACACTGAGCTGTACAGTTTGTTTAACGTCAAACGTACACCTTAGGCATTTTTGTATGATTCATTTGTCATTTGTAGTCTACAGCTATTAAATTATGATGCTTACAGCACCATCTATTGTTACATTTTGTAACTATTTATTTGTCTTCTGCCATATGTTTTCCCCCTTCTCCGATAATATTCCGTTGTAATTTGACGTCATTCTGACCAGTAGTGCTATTTCTACAGTGGTTTGAAAGTTTAATTATTATCACTCTATTTTTCTGGAACAGAATCTAATTTGTAGATACTTTAATGTGAAACTAATTAGTAGCGCACTGTTTACGTAACAACATAGAATGCAACCACAACAAACTTGTAAAACAGGCACATTCCATAATCTGTTATACATTCACAAGGATCACTGGAACACGAAATAAATAGATGTCCAACTTTCTTCATTGTACCATATGCAGTTTTCCAGTCTGCCATCACATTTATCTCTTTGTTTGTTTCCAGGTCTGTTTTCTCAGCTACTTCATGTAGCTCTTGCAGCATCATCTTCCCTTGCCTTCTCTTTCATCTAGGATTACTAAATCATCAACAAAGGCTAAGCAGCTTGTATTCACATTTCCCTTCTGGTGGCCAAGCTTTATGGCTGTTGCACCTTCTTTCTCCCATTGTTCTCCCCATTCTTGCATTATTTAACCCAGAAGTAAGGTAAATAGCACATTAGAGTGCATCATCATTACTCATTTTCTATGTCGATTTACTCTAAGATATTGAATAGTGGTTGCCTATCTGTTGAGATACTTTTTAAAATCCTTATGGAAGGTAACAATAGACCATTCACTGCCAGAAAATGTGCTGCATTTTCTGTCTAGTAGACACTGGAAACTTCTGCGCCAAACCATTCTCTAGATGTGCTACCAACTGAACATTTGTATGTACGTTAATGAAGGGGTTAGTGTAATGAGATAGTCATTCTGGGAATGCCCATGAGTTTGTATAAGGAATTTATTTTCTTCAATCAGAAGAAATCATTGCTGACACACAATAAGGGTTTTGAATATGTTCACAAGTAAGAATAAATTGGGTATTATTCTTAAACACCTAAGCGCAGTAAATTTGCACTGTCCTTGTATTTTTATGACTAAGAAGTAATGTTATAGGGTGCACCAACATTATTATTCATTATCGAAAAACATATAATAAGAGTAAAAGTCTCTAATAAACAGTTATTTAAGGAACTAGATACATTATCAAACCAGTGTTGATACTTTCATCTCCTTATGCAATTATCCATAGTGGATTTTAATAAATAATATCTAACTGACTACAGTGAAACCTCTATATAACATTTTTCAAGGGACCACAAATTCTGAACACTGTATAGAGGAAAACACTATAAATGGGAATGCTTCCAAATAATAATTATAGGGCATTACTGGAGATCGGGATACCACTAATCAGCTTTGACAGGTGGTGCCATAGATGACATTTTAAATTTTCACAACACTGTAATATGATATTCATTGCAAATGATCAAATGATTAGTTTTTTGTAATTAAAAAAAGGGGCCCATTAGGTTGATGGGTGAAAGTAAATGGATCAGTTTGTACTGTAAAAAGTTATAACAGATTCTTAAGATATGACATCATTGTCCAAAGCTGACAGGTGGTATCCCGTTCTTCAGTTGCGCCAATTATAGAATATGAGCCAAATTTTGTTTATAATATACTGAACATATTACATAAAAACACAGTAAATGGTACAGATTAATAAAGAACTAGTTACAAAAAAAAAAAAAAAAAAAAAATACTTTAATAATTAAATTATGAAACGGAACTTAAATTTGCACAAAACTCTAGGAACCTATGCAATCCGGAAATCACATACCTATGATTTTTTAAAATATTCAAGCAAGCATGTTTGTTTTCTATTTCTCCTAGACTCTATGGCAATCATTTCTTGCTCCAAATAAGCAAGCTGAACTACTGTTCTGTCCTCTAGTCTATGGGCCATCGTATATCTCGTGAATGTTTCAAAGGCTTCAGCTGCCTTAGTATATGAGGACACAGGGTCATCTTCCTTGTCACTGTCACTGTCACTGTCACTACCACTATTATTCTCCAAGCTTCTCTGTGCAGTCAGCTCCTCAATACTTTGCACTCCTGTGGTTGACATGTTGTCATCCACAGCCACAAAGTCCTCAAAAGTGACAGAATCACTGCCTATTAATTCCTGAAATTCTTGCAAATCACTTGCAACATCTTCCACAGGAGCTGCCATCTCATTCTCACAGAATACTGCTTTTCTGAAACAGTTTTTCATAGTTTCAGCACTGACTTCCCTCCACGAGTACATAATTAAATTCACTGCCTGTAAAATATTCAGCTCCAGTTGTGAGCTCTGCTGGCTTCCCGGTTTTCTCCACGCGACTCACACCAGGAGATGCCTCCACTTTTTTAATAACATAAACCTTCTCTTCCAGAGAAATGTTCTTCCGCTTTTCACTCATGTCCACTGACGAAAGCTTAAAAAAAAGTTATATTGAAGACACGCTCTCACTAGACACATGAACTGTTTGCTGCTCAGCTCACATAACACGCTACAAATACAAAGCATCGATGGAAATGGTGCCAAAAAGATTGCAAGCAGAATGTGTGTCACGTCATGTGACTGGGTTCTGCAGCTGACATATGAAACACGCTGATCGTGGGCTTTCCGAGCCGGTGCAAACTGTGAATCCACAGAACAGAAAACGATGCATCTACATCCAGTCACTTAAACGTTATAAAGAGGTAAATAATTGACCAGGGTTCCAAAAATATGAGCGTTACATGGAGGAAATTGTAATATAGAGGAAATGCAGTAAAGAGGAATATTTAACATTGTTTATATGGGCTTTTAGTCGGGACCGAAAAAAACGGACGTAACATAGAGGAAAACATTATATTGAGGAACGTTATAAAGAGGTTTCACTGTACATGTTTTTTAATGAATACGGATCTAGTGTTCCATTTAATGAAAATGTATACACACCGTGTAAATTGTCAGGTTGCAGCCACCTGATACACTGTCCGTTGTGTCTGGAAAAAATGTCTGATAAGGCAATCTGCATACACTGTAAAAATTTGGCATTTTATCAACATCCTGATTAACTATGTTATCAAAATTCTGCTCAATTTTGTGTAAATTAAAATTATGCTTTCATTCCATTATGTACTGTCAACAGCTCTGGCCAACATCCTGGAAAATACAGCACTGTTTGGAGATATTTTACTTCATCTTCCAGAAATTTCTACGAAGATTCTTGACTCCAATAATGAATGGCGTGTTATGTTCGAATGGAGCTTGAATTTTGCAAATCAGTCGCAACTGTTAGACAGTAGTACCAGAAAGCTTATTGATCTTGTAAGAAATAATTTTTTACCATTCTAACATTCAGTTTTGCCAATGTGTAACTGAGCATGTTCCTTAGAAATAATTGTTTGCTTCAGGTCAGTATGGAACTTAATATAACTGAGCGCCATCCTGATTACATTAACCCTTACAGGAGGGAAAGTCGTTCATCAAATACAGAAGAATATGTTTCACAGGTTCCAGCTAAGAAGAAGAAGAAAAAGAAAGAAATAAAGAGAGGCCCACGTTTAACAGGCGAATTGTGATAGTGCCTTCGACACTGCATAAGGGTAACTTTTAAGGTGGACCATGTAATAAAACTTGAAGAATTTTCATTGTAACTCTCTTTGGAGATATAGAAGAAGAGAAATTAAATTACTGATATGTGAATAGTTATTTTACCTCACTGAAAAGGCATAGTATAACATGACATTGTTTTTGTCTTCAGACTGAAGACTAGCTTGGTGCAGCTCTCAATGCTTTACAGGATTGTAAAAGTCTCTTTATCTCTGCATTAATACAATATCCTACATCCACTTTAACCTGCTTACTGTAGTAGTCAAGTCTTGATGTTTCCCTCTAAAATCCCCCTCTATACCAACTTAAATATTTCTTGATGCTCAAGACATGTTCTATTGACTTATCTCCTCTTTTTGTTAACCCTTTTGAAGGTATTTCTTTACAGCATTTAAGGAATACTTCTTTACGCTCCTGACATCCAGTGGCAGTCCCCTGCGCCAGCTGTAGTTTCTGTTTGTTGTGAAATATAGCTTTCAGACTATGGGGAGTATATATCCCAGCAAACAGCAGTGTTTTGATGGTTATTGGGAAGTGTGGTTGCCACCAGTGTAGTTTCTGGAAGGGGTGTAGGAAGTATACTTAGTACAAAATTAATCTGTCATTTGTGGTCCTGGGAAGCATATGTACCAACTTTAGGGTTATCCCAAAGCTTTTGGGAATATGTTTTACCTCCTCTGCCTACGCCTGACATCCTGTGGTAGTACATTGCACTAGGAGTATGAAAACTGCTACAACAATCAGTTTCTGTTTGTCATGGGATCACTACTATTGTCAGAACACATTGCTTTGCTTCTGCAATATACATTATTGTGATCTGTTCAGCTCATACCTTTATTGTGTGATAAAGTTTCAAGGATTGTTTTCACTTTGTGGTAAGTGAACTTTAATATTAGGAACAAATATTTTTTAAACAAAGTAAAAGAAAACACAGTGAAAACAGTGTTCATTATTTATTTTACGTGTAATGGCAACGCATAACAGCACACAAAAGGGAAGTGGGAAATCCATTTACCACCAGTTTTAATATCTCTCAGTGGTGCCTTGGGGATACGAGTACCACATAGTTTTTGGTCCTAAATCACAAAAATAAAATTATCAAACAATAAATACTGTCAGTTTATCACATTTCTAATAGGAAAGCAAAAAAATTATCTTCGCTGAGTTGCTACAAAAAATGTCCCCACAAATGGTTTAAGTTATGCCATGAATTTCTTTTCTCTCTGATTCTGTTGAGTATCTCTTCATTGGTAATCTGATCTACTTGTGTAATCTCCAGCATTTTACTGTAGCACCACATTTCAAAAAGTTGTATTCATTTCTTGTCTGAACTGCTTGTCATCCATGTTTTGGTTCCACATAAGATAAGGACAGCCAATAATTTGGCTCATCAGTTGCACCCTGGCTTGTATGCCATAGTGCTCAGTCTGGCTGCACATATCCCCCACTGCCTTGCCATGCTGTCTGAGGGTGAAGAGGGGGGAGGGGACTGTGAACACGCTGTATTTAGATAGCAGTGCAGTCACACTGCATATATCTTGGATCCATATTTCAAACAATGGAAAGGCCAGATTGGAATATCAACAGTATCTTGAAAAGGCTAGATTGCTAGTCACCAGGGAGTCCAGGATGAAATATCGTAGAACACCAATTTGAGGACAACAGCATGGTTTGTAACAGGGGAGTGATAGACCTCATTTTTTCCTCTGTCAGTATTGGGAAAAAGGAAAGTATCGGATAGTAATGTTTCAGGACTTAAAAACGTTACAACAGTGTACTTAGGGGTAAAATAAGGAAACGCTTGAGTAAACATAATGTTCCTGATTCATTAATTAAAAAACCTAAGATACTGTATGAAGGTTTTGAAAGCCGTGTACAGATGGGAGATGGAAGATCAGAATGGTTTAAGACAAAGAGAGGTGTTCAGTAAAGTAGTTTGCTTTCTCCATTACACTTATGGACACAAACATGACAGAAATCAAGGAAGTAGAAAATGAAGATCTCAGTGCTTTTGTTTTTGCTGATGACACTGCCATTCACGGAGAGATGGAAACAGAGGTTCAGAGGAGACAAGATTACTGGAATAAAAAATCAAAGAATTCAAGTTGAGTGTGAGTAAGATCAAGAGAGTCACAATAGAAGTGAGTAGGACACCCACATCTTGTCATGTCATAATGGAAGGAAAGAAGGTTGAATGAGTGCAGAGTTTCAATTATTGCAGTAGTGTCATGTCAAGTAATGGAACTGCCAAACTAGAAATTTTAAATAGAACAGCAAAAGAATCCAGCTTCTTCCACCAACTACGACACCTTATCTGGGACAAGGGAGTCTCTTCAAAAGCAAAACAGACTATATATATATATATATAAAAAAAACAAAGATGAGGTGACTTACCGAACGAAAGCGCTGGCAGGTCGATAGACACACAAACAAAGACAAACATACACACAAAATTCAAGCTTTCGCAACAAACTGTTGCCTCATCAGGAAGAGGGAAGGAGAGGGAAAGACAAAAGGATGTGGGTTTTAAGGGAGAGGGTAAGGAGTCATTCCAATCCCGGGAGCAGAAAGACTTACCTTAGGGGGAAAAAAGGACAGGTATACACTCGTGCACACACACATATCCATCCACACATACAGACACAAGCAGATGAGGCAACAGTTTGCGAAAGCTTGAATTTTGTGTGTATGTTTGTGTTTGTTTGTGTGTCTATCGACCTGCCAGCGCTTTCGTTCGGTAAGTCACCTCATCTTTGTTTTTATATATAATTTTTCCCACGTGGAATGTTTCCCTCTATTATATTGATATATATATTTATGTCTGCTTGTGTCTGTATATGTGTGTGTGTGTGCGCGAGTGTATACCCGTCTTTTTTTCCCCCTAAGGTAAGTCTTTCCGCTCCCGGCATTGGAATGACTCCTTACCCTCTCCCTTAAAACCCACATCCTTCTCGTCTTTCCCTCTCCTTCCCTCTTTCCTGATGAGGAAACAGTTTGTTGCGAAAGCTTGAATTTTGTGTGTATGTTTGTGTTTGTTTGTGTGTCTGTCGACCTGCCAGCACTTTCATTTGGTAAGTCACATCATCTTTGTTTTTAGATATATTTTTCCTACGTGGAATGTTTCCCTCTATTATAACCATATGTATATATATATATCTCACAAAACAAAGATGATGTGACTTACCAAATGAAAGCGCTGGCAGGTCGAAAGACACACAAACAAAAAATTTTTCCCACGTGGAATGTTTCCCTCTATTTTTATATATATATATATATATATATATATATATAGATATAGATATAGATATATATAAATATAATAGAGGGAAACATTCCACGTGGGAAAAATATATCTAAAAAGAAAGATGATGAAACTTACCAAACAAAAGCGCTGGCAGGTCGATAGACACACAAACAAACACAAACATACACACAAAATTCTAGCTTTCGCAACCAATGGTTGCCTCGTCAGGAAAGAGGGAAGGAGAAGGAAAGACAAAAGGATATGGGTTTTAAGGGAGAGGGTAAGGAGTCATTCCAATCCCGGGAGCGGAAAGACTTACCTTAGGGGGAAAAAAGGACAGGTATACACTCGCACACACACACATATCCATCCACACATACACAGACACAAGCAGACATTTGTAAAGGCAAAGAGTTTGGGCATTTTTTGGGCAGAGATGTCAGTCGGGGCGGATGTACAGAGGCAAAGATGAAGTTGAAAGACAGGTGAGGTATGAGCGGCGGCAAATTGAAATTAGAAATTAGCGGAGATTGAGGCCTGGCGGATAGCGAGAAGAAAGGATATGCTGAAGGGCAAATTCCCATCTCCGGAGTTCTGACAGGTTGGTGTTAGTGGGAAGTATCCAGATAACCCGGATGGTGTAACACTGTGCCAAGATGTGCTGGCCGTGCACCAAGGCTTGTTTAGCCACAGGGTGATCCTCATTACCAACAAACACTGTCTGCCTGTGTCCATTCATGCGAATGGACAGTTTGTTGCTGGTCATTCCCACATAGAACGCTTCACAGTGTAGGCAGGTCAGTTGGTAAATCACGTGGGTGCTTTCACACGTGGCTCTGCCTTTGATCGTGTACACCTTCCGGGTTACAGGACTGGAATAGGTGGTGGTGGGAGGGTGCATGGGACAGGTTTTACACCGGGGGCGGTTACAGGGGTAGGAGCCAGAGGGTAGGGAAGGTGGTTTGGGGATTTCATAGGGATGAACTAAGAGGTTGCGAAGGTTAGGTGGACGGCGGAAAGACACTCTTGGTGGAGTGGGGAGGATTTCATGAAGGATGGATCTCATTTCAGGGCAGGATTTGAGGAAGTCGTATCCCTGCTGGAGAGCCACATTCAGAATCTGATCCAGTCCTGGAAAGTATCCTGTCACAAGTGGGGCACTTTTGGGGTTCTTCTGTGGAAGGTTCCGGGTTTGAGGAGATGAGGATGTGGCTCTGGTTATTTGCTTCTGTACCAGGTCGGGAGGGTAGTTACGGGATGCAAAAGCTGTTTTCAGGTTGTTGGTGTAATGGTTCAAGGATTCCGGACTGGAGCAGATTCGTTTGCCACGAAGACCTAGGCTGTAGGGAAGGGACCGTTTGATGTGGAATGGGTGGCAGCTGTCATAATGGAGGTACTGTTGCTTGTTGGTGGGTTTAATGTGGACGGACGTGTGAAGCTGGCCATTGGACAGGTGGAGGTCAACGTCAAGGAAAGTGGCATGGGATTTGGAGTAGGACCAGGTGAATCTGATGGAACCAAAGGAGTTGAGGTTGGAGAGGAAATTCTGGAGTTCTTCTTCACTGTGAGTCCAGATCACGAAAATGTCATCAATAAATCTGTACCAAACTTCGGGTTGGCAGGCCTGGGTAACCAGGAAGGCTTCCTCTAAGCGACCCATGAATAGGTTGGCATACGAGGGGGCCATCCTGGTACCCATGGCTGTTCCCTTTAATTGTTGGTATGTCTGGCCTTCAAAAGTGAAGAAGTTGTGGGTCAGGATGAAGCTGGCTAAGGTAATGAGGAAAGAGGTTTTAGGTAGGGCGGCAGGTGATCGGCGTGAAAGGAAGTGCTCCATCGCAGCGAGGCCCTGGACATGCGGAATATTTGTGTATAAGGAAGTGGCATCAATGGTTACAAGGATGGTTTCCGGGGGTAACAGACTGGGTAGGGATTCCAGGCGTTTGAGAAAGTGGTTGGTGTCTTTGATGAAGGATGGGAGACTGCATGTAATGGGTTGAAGGTGTTGATCTACGTAGGCAGAGATGCGTTCGGTGGGGGCTTGGTAACCAGCTGGTTACCTTAGGGGGAAAAAAGGCTTGTGTCTGTATATGTGTGGATGGATATGTGTGTGTGTGCGAGTGTATACCCGTCCTTTTTTCCCCCTAAGGTAAGTCTTTCCGCTCCCGGGATTGGAATGACTCCTTACCCTCTCCCTTAAAACCCACATCCTTTCGTCTTTCCCTCTCCTTCCCTCTTTCCTGATGAGGCAACAGTTTGTTGCGAAAGCTTGAATTTTGTGTGTATGTTTGTGTTTGTTTGTGTGTCTGTCGACCTGCCAGCACTTTCATTTGGTAAGTCACATCATCTCTGTTTTTAGATATATATTCCCTATGTGGAATGTTTCCCTCTATATATATATACAAAGATGATGTAACTTACCAAACAAAAGCGTTGGCATGTTGATAGACACACAAACAAACACAATCACAAAATTCAAGCTTTCGCAACCAGGAGTTGCTTCATCAGGAAAGAGGGAAGGAGAGGGAAAGACGAAAGGATGTGGGTTTTAAGGGAGAGGGTAAGGAGCCATTCCAACCTCGGGAGCGGAAATTTGTAAAGGCCTTTACAAATGTCTGCTTGTGTCGGTATATGTGCGGATGGATATGTGTGTGTGTGCGAGTGTATATGTGTCCTTTTTTCCCCCTAAGGTAAAAGTTGTGACACATAGATACATCAATATTATTGAGAGTAATTTAAAACAGAACAGCAAGAAAATACTTTAATTATTATGTTAAAATGATAAAAACTTCAGCAAGACCTGCTCAACTTGTTCATCAACTTTAAGAACTTCTGCAAAGTATTTCTTCTTCAAACAGGACTTTCCAGTGACAGTCAACTCTGACAGTACAAAGTCTCCTATAGTAAGTTTCAAGGATTCTTCACTATCAACACTACACATCGAATTGTATGCATTTTCATGGTTATGAAGTAATGTCACTGTTGTAATCTCTTGAGCAGATGTAGCAGAAACCCTTAGAACTCCCTCTTTAACTGCTGTAATGCAATTGTGCAATGGAGTTTGTGCAATCCTGGAATAGGCTGTACGCCTTTCCAACGATTATCCAACATGCCATTGCTGAATTAATTTCTTCAGATGATAAGTAGAGGGTTGTAATCCCTTTCAGTTTCTCCTCGACGCACTTGTTAAAATCATAAGGAGTGTTAATAGTATACCTCCGTGATTTTACAGTTCTCCACACTGTTCTTTTCACGGCACCACCAGTGCCATCAACTGCACCTTTACTGTGACAACTGGCAAAAAAATACCAGTCACCAGTAATGCCAGAGTCTTGTAAATATGTAACATTTAATAATGTCAAGTGATTCTTGAACTGCGCTGCGCAACCATCGGAGAAAATCTTGACTCTTTGAAGATAAGGAAATTCTCTCTTTAAGTTCTGAAAAAGCACCTTAAACATTGTCCAAACTGAATATTTATTGTGGGATAAGTCATCGCTAACAATGGCATAGCTGCGTACGGTGCCATCTTTAATCCAGGCCACAGCTGTAAATATAGTTGTCTGCTGTTGGTGCTAGTGAGCACTCTGAATCTCAACCTGACATAGAGAAGTATAATATTCAGCATAGTCAACCTGCAAAACCAAATCGTGATTACTGAAATTTACTTTTGCATCCTCAAAGTACTTTGATTGCTTCTTCTTAACATAACAGTGCAGTTTGAATCCCAGAAGCTGTTTTTCTATTTCTTTAATGGCATTCAAAACTGTCCCAACTGTTTCTATACGCTTAGGGCGACCTTCAGCATCTTTCCATTGCGTCCATTGAAGCTCATTGTTCAGTACTTCATCATCAACAAGGCCCTTCGCATTTAAGGTGTTACACTTTTTGCAGGCACTGGACATACACTTATAATTTTCTGTGCTTGTGCTCTGCTTGGAAATGTATTGGTTTCTCTTGCAACGCTTTCAACCAAATACTGTATGTGTGGTATCGACAAATACACACATTATGTGGCATAAATGATACAGGGTATACAAAAGGTGGACGAAGAGAGAAGGATTTTGATTTTTTTATCTGACACTCTGGATATTCAAGAATAAATTGTTCATATGCTTCAGATATTGTCATCATCATATAGCACTTCTGTTTCTGTTCTCATTCTCCAGTTTCAGGGTTCTTGACACTAACCACATCTTTTCTTCCTGGTTCTTTTTGGCTTATGTCGTCATGAAGGTAGAAGTTCTTAATTTTATTTTCTGTATCTGCACTGAGAAACTTACTCCCTTTCTTGAACATGTCTTTTTTTAAGTTTATTTGCAACTTCAGGCAGCTCATCATTATACAGCTTTGCCACTACATCCTTTTGTTTCCTTGGGCTGCCTGCTACGCTTTTCTTCACCTTGTTTACAGCCTTCCCAAGTGATCTTTTGGAACTATATGATTTAGAGGGTGACAATTTTCAAGATGAAGTGGAAGTTTGAGCAGAAATTTTATTCTTTTCTCGATACCTCCTTTGTCTTTCCCTATCTTGCATATGTTTAAGTTTCTTTCGATCATCCTGCGAGGCAGCTTTATTTTTTTCTCTCTGTAACTTATCGTTTTTGCGTTCCTTTCTAACATTGCCTGTTACTGAATTGGAGATTGCTTCAGTTTTTCCCTAAACTTGCAGCAGCTTTCAGTGGAGGACATGCTTGTCCTATAATAAATTATAAGAATAGTACTTTCAGCTGAAAATGTCTGCTTGTGTCTGTGTATGTGCGGATGGATATGTGTGCGTGTGCGAGTGTATACCTGTCCTTTTTTCCCCCTAAGGTAAGTCTTTCTGCTCTCGTTCAAGCTTTCGCAACCAACGGTTGCTTTGTCGGGAAAGAGGGAAGGAGAGGGAAAGACGAAAGGATGTGGGTTTTAAGGGAGAGGGTAAGGAGTCATTCCAATCCCGGGAGCGGAAAGACTCACATTAGGGGGAAAAAAGGACGGGTATACACTCGCACACACACACATATCCATCCACACATATACAGACACAAGCAGACATATTCAAAGGCAAACTCTTTGCCTTTGAATATGTCTGCTTGTGTCTGTATATATCTGTGTGTGTGTTCTGCTTGTGTCTGTATATATCTGTGTGTGTGTGTGTGTGTGTGTGTGTGTGTGTGTGTGTGTGTGTGAGTGTATACCCGTCCTTTTTTCCCCCTAAAGTGAGTCTTTCCGCTCCCGGGATTGGAATGACTCCTTACCCTCTCCCTTAAAACCCACATCCTTTCGTCTTTCCCTCTCCTTCCCTCTTTCCTGACGAAGCAACCGTTGGTTGCGAAAGCTTGAATTTTGTATGTATGTTTGTGTTTGTTTGTGTGTCTATCGACCTGCCAGCGCTTTCGTTCGGTAAGTCACCTCATCTTTGATTTTATATATATATATAAAAAGCGCCTCCTGCCAGTCATGACATTTAGTCTGGAGACGTGTGTTATAAATAAGAGAAAAGAGAGAGAGATGCAAGCATGTGAAATGAAGCTCCTTAGGTTAGCTCTACCAGGAGGGAGAGAGAGAGAGAGAGAGGGAGGAATGAATATGTAAGGAGAGACCTGCAGGTGACCTTCACCATGGAAGAAAGAATGAGCACTGTGAGATTGAAGTGGTAAGATTTCCTAAAGTGAATGCACCTGACTTGAAGTGCACATTAGTATTTGGGGATGAAGGTACCTAGGAAAAGATCACTTGGACAGCCTAGGAAAAGATGGGCAGATCAGTTTAATGAAGATCTCATGAGGAGAAGAGTAATGTAGGATGCACTGGAGAGAGAAAAGCTATACCAGGACAGAAATTGATGGAGGCATATTGTTCAGAGTTTCTACTTGGCTATCTAGAAGGAAATACTGAGGATGATGATGACGATGAAAAGGATATATTGCTACTCCCAGCCTCAACTTTACTGTCCACACCCTTCACCCAAAAGTTTCTGCCGACCCTGTCCTGTCACTTCTTCCCAATTCACATCCCTTGACTCCCATTGTGCACTGCTCTCTGTCAGTACATCCGTTGGTCTTTTCCCCTTCTCTGCTTTTCTGCTCCCCATTCCCGCTCCTCCCGCACAGTCTCCCAATACTGCACGCAGCAGCCTTGTCCTGTCAGCGTTTAGTCCCTGTGTGCTCTGCCAGACAGCATTTTTCACTTACCCCATCCATACCATGCTACCCCTCCCCCTTGCCTGTCCTTCTCCAGATTGCTGCTTTCGTCCAATGTGACAGTTGCATTCAAGCAAGAGTGGCTGGAGATAGTGGTCCTGTGTACACGAGGTGTTCTTACTTGTGTGAGTGTGGTTTTTTTTTCCCCCCCTGGAGAAGGTGAGGCCGAAAGATAAATGTGTAAGTCTTTTTATTGTGCCTGTCTGCAGCTCAACTTGTCATCGTTACAGTGAGCAGCAATCCATACTTTTCATAATATAGTGTGTTTCATATTTCTCAACAACATAGATCACAACAAAAAAGCAAATGTTCAATATTATTTAATTATTTTTGGCACTCTTAAGACATAATATTATTTTTATCTGGTGCAAATTGTCAGTACACAGACAGAAACGGACAGTTTCACAAATTCTCCCACTCAGATTGCTACATAATCACACACATATATTGATCGAAATATTGTAGCACTTTTGCAACCTCATTATGGAGACGTGGAAACAAACTGAGGGAAACAGCGTAGATGTCCTGGATAGTTTTAACATAAAAGGATTTGTCTTTAAAATGAAAATTACATTACATATAAATCAGTTACATTTGCACATGCACAGGGGTGGAACTTTCAACTGCAATGACAAACGGTCTCAAAAACAGGTGTAAGATTGGCAGTGCCCTCAAAATATTTGGAAACTATTCTTGTAATTCTATCAAAGCCCCAGTGACTTCTTCAGACCTTGCATTTTCTTTAATGCCAGTGAGCTTAGGGAAATGGACTGTTTGTCAGAATCTGCCCCTTCTACAATGCAATTTTTAAATGCATCCCCATCAAATCAGAAATAAGTTGTTTCTCACTTTAAAGTGTCTTACTGTGGAAAGTCCACTTAAAATGCGTGGTATGCAGTCCATTCCAGATGATCTAAGTTCTACGTTTGCACTACTTCTTCCTTCATAAATTCAATAATAGCAGGTTTTAAACTGAAAAATCATACCAGGTATGTCACTTGCAGTAATATACAAAGACCATACCCCTCGTCCAGTTCCATTGAAAACTATCGCAACTGACAGTGGAACAATACATGCAAATATAGAAATTTTATTGGTCATACCAGCAAATTCTTCACACGCTTCATGCCCACAAATTTAGCACAAACTGCTTCATAATGTACCGAACTCGAATCCTGTTTGTCGGTCATTGTAATTTTTTGCTCTTTTTGTCAACTAAATCCGTATGTTATTTCTGCATGGAGTTGTAATGTTATTTCATAGATAATTTGCAGTACCAAAGAATGATGCAACTGCATGATAGATATTGAGAATTCTCATCCTTTTTTCCATGACTACCATTCATTTTTAAAGGCTTGTGGTGATAGATTGCTAGGCTGCTCTTTTTGTGCAAACAGCCACTGGACCTGTAATTATCCTTCATACCACAAATAAATAGTGAAGGGCAAACAGCACTGACACCTTGGTTCTCCTGAACTGAAGAGCATTGTGGTGACTGAAAAATGTCACACCGCAATACTAAATGAAATGTTGTGCTGTTCTGGGTACTTCTGAGGAGGACTGAGCAAAGCTGAGACAGACCAAGCCTCGGCCTGCAGGCACATCCATCTCGCATGTCGTTTGGCACACCATGGCTGGCCTTGATGTAAGGCTACACTCTAGACAATGCTTTCAGAAAGTACTTACTAATGCGTATTTGTCATTTTCAGAAATGATTTTCTTCAACAAAGATAAAAACTAAGTCATCAGATGCACAAGAAAACCTTTACTTGCGTCACTTTACTGGTTTCGACAGTTTGAACTTTCATATTCAGAAGTGGAATAGGCTCAAACCATTGATAAGCCAATGTCAGAATAAGAATTGGATGGTAGTCTCCTTTGCTCCAGAATCAATAAAACACAGTGACATCACTAAAACATATGATATGTGCCATGAGTGACAAACAATTAACTGTCACATCTCACATCATGCATAGTATGGTGTTTGACTTTCGTCACACTATTGTGTACATGTGTTGTTTCACTGGTGGCTCTCCATTTGATGGAATACATTTTTTCCAGTTAAAGGGCTGGTGTAGTTGATGGGAGAAAGGTGCATAGGGCAAGTCTTACAGTGGGGATGGTCATAGGGGTGGGAGCCATAGGGTAGGGAAATGGGTGCAGAAGGAGCATAGGGTGTGACAAGAATATTGTGAAGATTGGGAGGGCAACAAAATGTTATTCTAAGTGTGGTGGGCAAAATCTGGAACAGAGTGGACTTCATTTCAGGGCATGATTGCAGGAAATCATACCCTTGCCAAACCACCTTACTAATACGTACAAGACCAGGATAATACTGAGTGATGCGAGAGGTATACTCCTCTCTCTCTCTCTCTCTCTCTCTCTCTCTCTCTCTCTCTCTCTCTTTTTTTCCCAGCAGTACCAGGATTGGAGGATTGGATGTGATGGCATATGAAAACTGAATTTGAACTAGGCTGGTGGGATAAGTGAAGGCCAAATTTAGAATGGTGATGCATTGCTGTAAAGAATCTGCATCTGGAAAAATATGTTTGCCTCAAATGCCAGGGCTATATGGGAGAGGAAACATTAGATGTGGAAAATATGGCAATTGTAAGTACTGTTGTTTGTTTGTGGGTTTGCCATATGGACTTTGGCGAGGCTGGCCTGTTCATGGAATCTCTAAATACATTCTTCCAATTAAAATTCACTTGGTCCTGTACCGAATCCCTTTCCATTTTCCTTGATGTTGAACTCATCTTCTCTGAGAGTCAGCCACGCACTTCTGTTCACATTAAACCCACTAACAAACAACAGTACTTATATTTTGACATTTGCCATCCTTTTGATGTCAAATGTTCCCTCCCATACAACCTTGGCATTCAAGGCAAATTTATTTGTTCAGGGGCAGACTCCTTACAACAGTGGACCACAGACCACCATTCTCACCTCAGTCTTCAATGGACGTAACTGCCCCACCAGCCTAGTTCAGAAGTAGAGTTCGTGGGCCTTCGCATCCAATCCTGGTAATGCTGATGCCTCCAAAAAACAACTTAGGAGTACACCTCTTATCGCTCAGTATTTTCCTGGTCTTGAATGTATTAATCAGCTCCTTCTACAAGGCAATGACTTCCTAAACTTGTGCCCGTAAGTGAGGTCCATTCTGTCCAACATTTTGCCCACCACACATAGAAAAGCATTTTGTCCCTTCCCAATCTCCACTATATCCTTGTAAGACCCTATGCTATTTTCTGGCCTGTCTGTTTTTTTCCAACCCTCCACCTCTAGCAAATACGAGGCACTTAGCTTTCTTCTCTTATTAACTCATGGATGATTTTTTGGCAGTAACTTATGTCTTCCTATTACCTTATCTTCCATCTTCAAGCTCTCAGGTTTTCAATTCTCGCCCAGTGCAGTTCCCAACAATTGGTCTTTCCTTTGCATCCTGACCCAGTGTTCTGTGTGACTTTTCTGAACTCACTCCATTTCCTAAATGTCACCAGTTCTTTTCCTTCAATCGTCTTCCTTCCCCTTCAACCCTTCTGCCAGGAGGAGGAGCTACTGGCTCTGAAAGCTTGAAAATTTCAATATCTTTATCTGTGTTTTCTCCTGCTGCCACTTGGTAAGTAGATTTTTTTTTTCCATCTGTTCAATTACATTATGTGAAACTAAGTTGCTCGTATGTGTAAACATCCTCGTTATAATTGCCTTTTAAATACTGTCAGAAGACAATGCTCAGGAAGCTCAGTAGGGTGGAAGAAAATGTCACTTTGGCTCTTATTACTGTAACTGTGGCTATTATCACAAAGAAAAAGCCAGAAGAACAACACACCAAAAATATAAGCTGCTAGATTTTATTTGCCTTCAAAGGAGGGAAATGACTGAAAACTTCATTCTACAATCTTCCATTGTGATGCTGGACAATACTTCTCCTACTTTCTTCGCCATTCTTGTGATTATTTCTTTCCTTGCATGCTGAAAACAGTCATTTTATATAAATAGTGTTATAACACTTTGTGCTTACATCTACAACTTCATCTAACATCTAAAATTTAAAAAAATGTAACAACTGTGCATTTAATCTATTGATTCACCAGCCTAAAAATAGTTCAAAGAAAAATTATTACTGGCTTAGCTCATTCTGGTGCAAGGAATCTATTGTATTAAACAGTGATGCTTACTCCTGGTACACTGAAATTAACATTGCAGCCAATCTTCTATTCCACTCCATTTCTACAAAATACATACGTACACAGTGAACAAGTATTCTTAATTGAAAATAAACATGAACAAGTTGCAGTGAAAGTCTGTTTGCACATAGACCTGTAACTAATACTAAGCTTCAAATAACACTCACAGAAAATAGTGGACGTTTCATCCGTTAACTATTTATGAGACCAACAAACTGCAAAGTTTCACTGAGCAGAAAAGAGCTACAAAATGCACAAAAAAAACTTTGCACTGTTTGTCAGCTGTACTCCCCACTCGGTCATCAGTGCATGTTGAAGCACCTTCATAAGGATGAAAATAGGATGCGTCCAGTTCTGTCAACAAGCGATTGTATGCATGAATCTTGTGCGAGTGGTTCCATGTGCACAGTAGGCACTGACAGAACCAGTGCATCATGGGTAATCTTGGAAGTTCGCACATCCCGTGTACAGAATTGTCAGATATTGGATTAAGTTACTGGTACCTATTGTCAGGTGCTATGATCACCATACTAAGAACTCTCAAATTTTTGATGATGATATCAAACGACTGAAGATAGGCTCAGTTGAAGTTTTGACCAATCACAATGTGCTCTTTGTGAAGGTGCCTGTAGATCATGAAATGGCTGGCAGTCCATTTGTCTCCCAAATCATCAGATTTTTTTTGTCATATTCTCACCACCACTTACTTTTCCTACAGTCATATACAAGGTGAACATTAATAAAAAGGATAAACTGCAGGGATGCATTCCTGACTGGAAATGAGGAAAGAAGGTCCTATGAATATGTGTCTGGAAATGCATCGTTGCCACAGTAGATGGGCTGACAAATGAACTTTCCTCATATCATGTGCTGTGTGTTCCTTGTGTGTTGCAGGCTGTGTGATTGATACAGCATATTGCAAACAGCAGAAAGGTCCGGTGTTCAAGTCAGGAACAAGCCAAGATTGTTTCTGTGTATAGCCAAGCGGATGGAAACAGTTGAGAGGCAGTGTGGCTACACCAAAACAACTACCCTCACAGACACCTACTACATCACACAACATTTCAAGCCCTTTTTTGGGCACTTGTGTGATCATGGGTCTTTTCAGACAGACAGACAAGTAGGGAGGCGGCAGACTGTGTGTTGTCATGTCCAGCAAGTTGTCTACACAATCAGTGGCATTGGAGACTGGAGATGACCCATCCAGCCAGTTAACGTGAAGATGAATAACTGGAAATTTGAAAGAGTTATGGAACTCAGTCCGGAAATAATTGAACAAAGCCAGGACCTGAATAACTATAATCTTTAATTGCTCATCTTAGCAAGAATTGGATAGTGACTTGAATGAAAGTAAACTACTCCTGATTGCAGAATTGCATGGAGGGAGGCACGCTGCTAGGTATGAGTGCAAGCAGAGCCAGAACGAAAACTAGAAGTCCAGGCCCTGGGCTTGACCTACGCAGACAGCCCTCCTGGACTGCAGTCTGTACCGCTCTCTCTCTCTCTCTCTCTCTCTCTCTCTCTCTCTCTCTCTCTCTCTCTCTCTCTCTCTCTCTCTCTCTCTCTCGGGCTACGCTGCCTCTGCATTTATACTGTTCGGCAGGCCATGGCACCTCTTCCACGTTAGCACTTCCGGACAGCGCCCTGCGGGGCTTTGTGTATGACCATATATGATCACTGCCAATGCACAGCCGTGCCTCGTGGCTCAACACGAGAGCTTATGTGATACCTCATGAGAGTACCTAACATTTCCAGCCAATGCCCAAACCAACACCCTTCCTGTGGCATGTCCTTTATGCTCTGTGCACTTTCTAGAAAACTTATTTGTTCTGGCTGCTGTTCTGTTGCCTTTCAGGCGTTGCATTTTTAAATATGCGACAGTGTACACCAGATTTGGAGGACCAGATTCTACAGGATATTGAGACGAACCCTAATATGAGCTCCAGGCAAGTGGCCTGCCTGCATGGTGTAAGCCAAAGTACAATTATGTGCATCCTGCGTGAGAACTGCTACCATGGAGTTTACTTTGAACATCTGTTGTGATGTGGATGCAATGCAGCTCTGTACTGGGTTCCAGGACAATTTGTTGTCACTGCACACACACACCATCCATTTCTGGACACATGTCCATAGGACCTTTTTTCCTCCATTTCCAGTCAGGAATCCACCCCTGCAATTTGTCAGTTTCATTAATGTTCACCCTGTATATGATAAATTCCTAATGTGGTAATCATGAATTCTTCTTTATCAGTAGTCACAGCCAAATTTTTTATGGATAGAATTGTGCCTCAAACACTGCTTACATATACCTGCTGTTTTTTCTTCATTATATGCATGATAGGGTTTTGAAATGGCCTGATAGCTGGGATACTGCAGTAGTTCATTGATCACACAAATAATAATCATCCCAAGATAAGGTTTACAGTGGAGATGTGAAAAGAAGGGAAGTTTCTCCTCTTAGACATTCTAGCTTAGGATAACCCAGTCATGCAGTCTGGCAATCAATGTTTTGTAAGCTGACACACATGGAATTGTATCCATATTTAGTATCTTGTGTGTTGCTGAATTTACGTGCTGCTTTTGCGAACAGGAGTATTGACATTGGCTGTTAACTATGTGTGCGCATTTCAGTGATCAATGTTTCCAATGTAGAACATTTAATGGGAAACTAAGAAATTTAGGTTATGTAACTAATACAGTGGCAATCGGTATGCTTTATTGCAATTCTAATTGACTGCTTCACTATCTCAGTTGCCACTTGTATCTTGCTCTTGAAAGTGAGTCGTCATGTGTGACATTTTCCTACCCATCAGCCACTGTTGCAGGTGGCCTTCATTAACACTTCGTATATCAAGATAACAATAATCATTCCCTGCAGATATCAGCACTGTCAGAGTGCCAATTCATCAGTATTCTATTTAGTTTTGCTTAGCTTACAAAATTCGTCATAGAATGTGCTATCATGCTCCAGTATTGATGCTTGATGCATCTATTTATGTGTACATTGATAGTTATTGACCTTTGAGCATCATTGCAGTGAAATATCAATAGCATACAACTCTGGTACTGTGTTGTCCATTTGTTGACATCATGCTTCATAATACTTGTTTACATTCTGTTTTTTTTTCATACTGTAGTGTTGTTTTTGGCAGTATAGTTATTTAAATATTATGTCTGTGCTATTTTGCTTTAAGTTACTTTTTGTAGTTTGTTTATTTCACCAACTTTTTTTTTTTTTTTTTTTTGTTGAGTGAGTCCAATCTGTGGCCCAAGTAGGGGACTTACTGCCAATTAAGTTCATGAGGTACGAGAAAATACTAGTGACAAAGAGTATTTCAGTGAAAGTAGCAATGGTTCAGAAAGTGACAGTGATGTTTTTGCTCATATGTTGAATGAAAGTGAAGATGAAATGGAAGGGGCACAGTACACTGAAGTGATTGTACCTGAAGCTCTACAGTCACTACCATAACCATCTCACGAGCTGCCTGGACCAAAGCATATCCCACTGATGGGATCTTCTGCTATTAAATATTTCAGTTATTTTTAAATGTAGCGTTACTTCAACTGATTGTCAGTGAAACAAAACACTCAGCTAAGCAGTTTATATCCAAACATGATGCTACAGTACTTTGTCCAGCCCTTATAAAAATGGAAGAATATCACAATAAGAGGTTTTATTGCAGGTTACGGAATATGGGGCTCAACAAAAGGTCTACAATGCTTTCATACTGGAGCACAATATTGCATCTCACATATTTGCATTGTTTGCCAAAATGTATATTGCTCGCTGATATAGGTGTCTTATCAATCTCTCTTATCTTGGTGATAGTGAAAAGTGTCTAGCATCAGGTCATCGTGATTATGACCCATGTATCAGATACCCAATGACAGGAGTCATTCATCTTCCTCACCTGTAGTCACCTTTTTTCAGTGTTGTCATCTTTTGTCACCTCTTTTTCCTTTTTTTAGGAAGAAAATAAGTTTTTTTTTTTTTTTTTTTTAAGTTTCAGAAGTAGTGTGAAGCACTTTCCAAAGCCAACTTGTCTCAAAATAAATGCCTTATACTGGGATCAGAGAGGTTGAATGTCAATAAAAAAGTATGAAGGCTTTTAGATAGTGATGTCCAGGAGACCCGAGCAGACAACTTATAAACATCAGACCTTGGAACTTTCATACATTGCATAATGCCCATGTAAAAGTTTTGGAGTGTTTATATGAAGAAGCATCCAAATTTCTGGCCAATATTTACCATTATTTTGACAGTTAGCCTGCTCAGAGGAATTGAGTCTAAATTTAAATTTCGCATCACACATTTTTGAGACATACAACTACAAGCCGGCTTACTTTAGGACTGTCAGACAACAGGATTTTGGAACAGTGGGATCATATTCAATATTAGTTTCTTAAATACCTCAGAAGAAAAATTCTGCTACTGTTTAGTCCAAATCTTACAATGCCACTGTGAATGCCTTAAAAAGCCTTTAGTGAAAGTGAATCTTTATGTTTTAATTTCAGCCAAAGAACTACTCAGTAAGTTCATGCAACATTTTTAAAGCCAGACACCTTTGATTCACAAGTTGCAGACAGAAACAGAAAAAAAATTAATTTTTTGGCTCATGTTTTGAAGGTTTCTGCTTTGAGGAAAATTGAGAGTATTTCCAAAGTTCTTGATAATGAACTCCTTACATTTAATAATCTGCTTCCTCTTCATCAACTAGTTGCTAGTGAACAAGTAACCAAAAAGCGTAGTGAACTGAAAGAGAGTGAAAAGTTGTGGTTTCTAAATAATGCCCAATGAGAGTACATTGCACCTTGGAAACGTGAAGGAAAAGGTGTGCTTGTCAAGTGCATCACTGACAAGTTTTAGGTTTTTAAGCACCAAAGAAAGAATGAAGAGCAGAAGCTGCAGTGATTCATTAAAAGCTGCAAAAATGATACAGCTTAATGTCCTGCAAGATTATGTATTAGATGAGTGGAAGGTTCTTCAGTTTGAAAAAGATAACCTAGCTTTAGATAATAAAGGTATTGACAGTTACTGCCGGCCGTTGTGGCCGAGCAGTTCTAGGCGCTTCAGTCCGGAACCGTGTGACTACTACGGTCGCAGGTTCGAATCCTGCCTCTGGCATGGATGTGTGTGATGTCCTTAGGTTAGTTAGGTTTAAGTAGTTCTAAGTTCTAGGGGACTGATGACCTCATATGTGAAGTCCCATAGTGCTCAGAGCCATTTGAACCATTTTTTGACAATTACTGAATTGTGAACTATAGAAGCACATCTCAGAAAGAGCCCCATGATCCGTGTTTCAAAACTTGTTGAGGCTTCTCTTACATAACCCCATGGAAATGCAGACACAGATAGAAGATATTCCATTTCGGAGCACACATTAGGAGAAGACAAGGCGGTGAAGACCAAAACATTTTTAAACAGTGTTTTGACTGTGAGGGATGCTTTGGGACAACACCCCCATTTCTTTCTGTGCCCTTTGACTCATCGCTCATTAGGTATGGACAACAAGCACATGCAACTTATACTCCGTACAAAAAGAAAAACTATGAAAGGAAAAGAAAACTTAATAATAATAATAATAATAATAATAATAAATTGAAGGAAGCATGGAAAAAAAACCTCTTTCGAGGTTCAGCTAAAAAAAAAAACACCCTCGAATAAATTATTTAAAGGCATCAAAATTGGCAAGGGTGTGCTTGAGGGTGCACAAATCAAAAAAGTGGAAGAAAGAGTGAAAGAAAGGGAGGTGGAAACTATTAGGAAAAATCTTGTGAAAATAAAATCTAGTACAATTATTTCTTTTATTGCTAAGATTCATAACACTAATCCAAAAATATATATGTTGATCTTTCTTCAGTATTAAAGTGTAGAATGTCGTTAGTTTTAAAAATGTGATGTAGATTTTGTTTGTGAATTATTATTACCACCAATATACAATTACCAAAATGGAATTACCAATGTACCCACATAGATTAATAAGTAGGTACGAAGAAAAACATGGCCATACCCCATTAAGGATCATAATAGAAATATTTATTATGGTCTTAACCAGCCTTTTTGATAGAAGATTATCATAAATAAAAACAATTCATTTGTGCCATAAATGTTTATTGAAATAATTTGAGACCTTTTAATCACATTTTAAAAGTGTTTTATCACCTTTTAATCATATTTTTCAAATATTTTGTCACCTTTCTCATCTTTTTCAATTGCCACCATGGCTCCTTATCCCAGATACCAGCCATATATTTGGACGTCATTACATGCCACATAAACAGCTTAGTATTGTTGAAAGTGTGCAGAATGACAAAGCTAGAAGTAAAGGTAACAGGATAGGCTCTGACTTTAGAGGTAACAAGATGAAGACATAATTGACACCAAAGTAGCAGTAGACGGGACAAAGTAGCTACCAGGCTGGTACTAATACGTACATGAAGGTGAGCTGAATCTCATGTTACTTGTATGAGCACAGTGATGGGGGGAATTACTACATTACCATCCTACAGGTGGGCCATGGAACATTATATCTTAAAATTTTTAATTGATACAGGGAAGTTAGAACTTCACAGTAATTACTTTTGTTTTTACATTTTTGCTTTGAGAATAAAATGATTGCACATTATTACAGTAAGAATATCAGTGACAAAATCAAAAGTAAGTAATTTAAACATATTTCTGGCAAACTGGCATAAACCAAATATATTTGATTCATCATAAAATGGTACATTGAGTCATCTCAAAAGCTACACATTCCCAATGCCTTATTAGGTTCTAAATTAACTACTTTAAACTAGACTAAGAAAATGAGTGGGCATTAGATTGACCTCATTTACATATCTGGGAATAGTTTAAGTACAGCAAAATGATCATTCTTATCATCAGGACTTAACTAATAAAATGGTAGAGGTTTTCTACTATAGCTGTCATAATAGCTAGGACATTCTCCTCCGGTTTACCTAACTTGCAAGAACCAATCATGAGACAAAATAAGAGGGAAGCAACTGATTTCTTCAGCAATGAGGCATTGTAGGAAAGCACATGGATGCAGAAAAAAGTCTTGAGCTAGACCATTGTTAAAATGAATATGAAAGTAATAAAATATTCCTAGACGCTTGTATACAAGCATTACGTGCATTTGGCATCCCAAAAGGTAGGTAAAATGTGCAAGAAACACAATAACTCATTACTGAGTGAGGATGGGGAGAAGTAAATAAGATAATGCTTGCTTAGACTTCTTGCATGCCATGTATGTTGTTTTCAAGTACACCAATCTTTCAAATGGGCATAGCACTGAAATTATGTAGAATCTGTTCCTTAACAGAAATAAACGTACATTAGGGAATAAAGTCCCAAAATAAAGTATTTAGTAAAAATTTAATATCTTTCAGCTGCAACAACTAACGTGTGGAACAAATTGAAATGTATTGCCACACTTTACAAATCTGTTAATTATGCTCTTACAACATACAAAATATAACCAATTTTCTCATATGTGAAATAATATTGGATTAATCATATGCAGCTATACACCAGTATCTGCCAGTTCTTGGGGGACTATAATTTCCTTCAGTACACAGATTATGCAGGGCAGTAATAGAAATGGCATATTTTCATTCTACAATTATTAAAATATTCCTATGATTAATAAAGTTGTGACTATAATCAAATAAATTGGAGTAAGTATTTTGCTGTTGTAATGCAAGCCTGCAGTATAGGGAATTGCCTTTCCCAACAAGAGATGCTCTTTCTTTTGTATAGTAACCATTCCAAATGAATAATTAATTCATCATTAGTAGAACTAGGCAGTTCCAGGTGTTGGTCAGAATGTTCAAAGCAGAACATGAAAATTGCGAATATAATACAAATATTAAACTTATTGATGGAAAATAGGCAAAAATAAAAAGGGAATTTGTGGATTCTAGTGATAAGATGAGCGTGTAAGAGCAGCAGAACAGCTAAGCTGGGGCAAAATGCAGAAGCATAACAGTGACACAAGACAGTTGCGAGTGTCAGTGTGAGCATTCACCATCATCAAGTGGGTACGGCAGCACCGACTTCACAGCACTGCAAAGTTTGCTTGTAAGATCAACATGCATGCAGTAATTGAATACATTGAAAATGACAATGAGAAAAGGCTATCACATATTATCAGTGATTTCTTTATTTGCTGCAGCAGTTTTCAACTCTTCAGTGGGAAATGAAGGAATATATGATAGAACAAATATCAATAGTAATAGGGAACCTTAGTGGTATTAATGTTAGGTCGGAGGGTTCTACGTCATAGTGGTTCAATTAGCACCACTGTAGATCTGACATTAATGTACAAAGCACAGGTGATTATTAGAACATAAATATAAAAACTGTGTGTTTTGGTTTAGGAATAAAAGTATTTTAAGGAGGGGATAGATATAGTATACTACTAAAGATACTGCTGGGATGTAGAAGGTCTCCAAAGCATAAGTGAAATAGCGGTGGACAAGGAAATTAGTCGCAGTGGCCGGTCAGCTATTTTCCTTCCATCGAGAATTGTGAGATTGCACTGCAGCGGAAGGGGATTATCTGTTTATAGTGAATAATGAACAATTGAGGTTCAACTCCATGGAGCACAGAAATCTATGTCATTTTATTATATCTACAGGGTATTTGATATCATCTGAAGTCACATGGAAACCTATGCAATTTTCCAGAAGAAGTGGAAAGCACTTAAGCAGCTGTAATACACAAGGCTTTGTCTCAGAAGGTATGACTAAATCGCAAGAACACTACAAATGGCTGCACCATTATCTCCCTCATGGTAGATTACTTCTGTTAACAGATCAAAATCTAAACCACATTATTTTCTCGTACCGAGCGAGATGGTACAGTGGTTAGCACACTGGACTCGCATTTGGGAGGATGATGGTTCAAACCTGCATCCGGTCATCCTATTTTACGTTTTCTGTGATTTCCCTAAATTACTCCAGGCAAATTCCGGGATGGTTCCTTCGAAAGGGTATGGCCGATTTCCTTCCCCATCCTTATCCTAGGGGCTTTTCCTCTGTCTCTAATGACCTTGATGTCGATGGAACATTAAACCCAAATTTCCTTCTTTCCATTATTTTCTCTTTTTACAAGTAAAAGAGAAAGTTTATTCCGGTCAACTCTCATCTGTCAGGACTGCCAGTGCACAAGTGTTGCATGGCTGAACATCCTTGTGCCAATATCCACTGATATGTCTCTGTTGCCACAAAGCCATACTACATGCTATTGAACTCTACACTAACAAATGTAGTACGGTAAAGGCATTTGCTACATCAACCAGTATGTGACAAAGCTGACATTATTGGTCCCCATCAATTATAGGCATCAGACATAAAAGGAGCACGTCCATCAAACGTGAAACATTAGATCTCATTACCAATTTCATCTACTTTATCTTCGGCAAGGCAGTCCACCACATTTATTAACTTCTCATTCAGGACACACAAAAATAAGGGACAAAGTGAAAAACACATTAGATGCAATGCCACTTGGTATTAAGTGGTATTGCCATTGAATTTCAATTTATGATCCTTTTTAAAAAGCCAGAGTAATATCTCTTGATTTTCTGGTTCTCCTAAACCATGCAATCTTCTGATGGACTTCTTGTTTGCAGTCTGTGCTGGAACCAAGTGCTCATCTATTTCTTCAACTGAGAACTACTATTCATAAGTAAAAATGTTGTACCATTGTAACACCTCCTACAATTTCATATACATGAAATACGCTTGCAAGTCAAACTGTTATTGCCACTTGTTTGACAGTTCTTTTCCAGGCGGATAGATATCTGATTGAATGTAATAACAGCTTCAGCTTGTGTTCCCATGACAATAGTGTGGACATCACAGTCCACTCTTTGATGGCCTGCAGAACATTTCCTAGGTGGGACGGTGATGGCACAGAGTAATCAGGTGAGCAGCAAGTGCAGCAACATGGGAAGACTGTCTACAGCACCCCAGCCAGCAAATAAACTGCATCTATCTCAACTCATGAACATGCACGTAATTTCCTATAGTATACTATTCAAAATGTAATACTTAACAAATATGAAACCATGATTGCAACGGTCATGATCATCATTTATTGGCAAGAAAGCCAAGAGAGTAAAACACAACTTTCCCCAAAATGGTATGTTACATCTTGCACATCGTTTAACTGTGTATGTATTAATCATTAATTAAATATGTTAAAAATAGTAACTTTTCTGACTATCTTAATCTAATATACTCTCACAACTGTTAGCTGTTCAGTCCTTTGAACAAAAATGATACAGAGGTGCCGACCATAGATTGTACTGACACTTAACCGTACACTGCTGCCTAAGGCGTGGTTTCACGATGTGCGGCTGACCTTTTGTTGGTCTGGGGCATTGTGTTGGCTGATTTCTGCCAAACACTGCCATCATGTTGTATGAAGTTGCAGGCAGTCAAAGTGCTTGCAGGCAGCCAAAGTGCACCACAAGTACTTGGTCTGGCAGCTGTAATTGCAAATTTACTGGTGAGATTAAGTGTCTTATTCAGTAGGGCCTTCCTAGAGATGTGTTAACTTTTTAGTCTTGCCCCTTTTTACAGGAGCTGCTGAGTAACACCCATTGTGCAGGCTGATAATCAGGAATTTTCACATTCTTTTGAATTTGCTGAAAAGTAATGGCTCCATGTTTTTTATGCAAAAACTCGTAATGCCTTTTAAATAAAACAAATGTTATCAACATTCTCCATCTTTATACTTCCAGTCTACATTTTCATTTCTCAACATAGTCACCCCAGCAATGAACACATTTCTTCCAACAAGAGACAAGTTTGTTGACACCAGCACTGTAGAATGTTTGACTCTGTTGGTGGAGCCACAACCTCACCTCTTCTTGCACTGTTTCATCACCAACAGAGTGAAGTCTTCAAGCGTGTTTTGGAAACTGATGAAAATCATGGTGGATGATGATGACAGTGAACCCAAGGTGTCTGATTGTTGCAAATGTCGCAGCATTCCTGTGTAGTCTGGCACTGTCATATGCTGAAGGAGAAGGTGCTTCATGTGTGGATGAACCATTCTGCAGTTAGAAGCTTGATTACAGCAAGCTGTTTCTCACACCAACATAGTTATGTTCCACACTAGTGGCAGAGGGTCGCTACTTGAGTCTGCAAAGTGGGAAAGTCTACTGAATGCAAGACACATAACACGTCAACTGATTTTAAGAATAGAATAAAAAATTCAGAGGCATTACTTTTCAGCACAGACTCGTATATGGTTTTTGACTGATCAGCCTGGCATCTCAGTTGGGTATTTCTAGATGCATAAAATTTGTAGCTGGCAAATCTCACCATTCTTCAAAAATGGTACTAAATTCTTCAAGTATGAATAAAACAAATATCTATCCTTCTCAGAAATATGCATCAGCTTTCTTTGTAAATAACCACTCGAGAATTGAAGAAATGTTTGGGTCTGCTGACAGATATCAACCTCCTAGTTATGATCTGCTATGGTGGTCCTGTGTTAACCAAGAAATAACTACAACAAACCAATAGTCTGAAAATATATGTAAACACTTCAAATGTGATTCCATCAAGTGGAAATGGACTCAGACACCAATTTCACACTTCCCATGTTTTACATTTAAATGGGGCAGGTAAACATCTAGTGACCAAGAAAATGCTTTGTATAATAGTAAACAAGCCCCACATACTAAATACACAGAAAATAATGTTAGGATGGGATCAACACTCTCAGCACTCTTCTTTAGTTTAAGTGTGGAGACAGACTGTGGTGACAAAGTACAAAGTGAACTGCATTGAGACAGAACAAACTTCCCCCTATTTTGTTATAACTCTATGGTATTTTTGCATGTCAGTATCACCCTTAAAAAATAAGGTAGATAATCTTAGTTTTCTTCTAGGAGAAAGCAAAAATTCTAGTTTATGTATTAACAAATGTTGGCTAAATGAGAATGAACTATGTGTGTATTAACCATCAGGCCACTGTTTAGTTTAAAGTTTTTATAGAAGTTTGAACAGCTATGGAGGTACTTTGATATTCTGCCAACGCATGGTGAAGCTAAGTGTTGCAGTTTATGTTGGCATCAGCGAGTGCCGATTATGGCAGCATTTCCCATCAAATGTGTCTGCCCACTGCAAAGACCAGTCTTGTCATTTAGATCTTTGTAAATAATTTTCAGCAACTGTTTTTAAAATGCTGATGTGAAGAAATACCACACTAATTGTATTAAAAATGGTTATTTTATTTTTCATTTTCTTTTTTCCTTTATTTAATGCCACTGGTGTGCTATTTCTTCACATCAGAAATCTTGTTATTCCATTCACACCGCCACTTCTTGTTTTGTGCCACATATACTTTCTTCAGACAGTGAAAGATTGGACATGATGAAAACTCAGAAAGTAGTCAGACTCCTTCACATAGTGAAAGTAAAATTATGTTCTACTGCAATTTGAAAGGAACAACTTCAAATATTTACCGAAGATTGTGAGAAAATAATAATATAATATAGAAATATTGACACTCGATATTGTCATTTTGATATCGATATAATGGGAGAAAAATACCGCCCATATATACGATGTTTCTTGGGAAAAATATCGATATTTTATCAACAGCCCTAGTTTACAATTTTGAGTGCAAAAGTAATTGCGAGAAGCAATGGCGAACTGGAAAGTGTAATCCATTCATTCTTGTAATGAGTTTACAGTAAATTCTGAGTGTCTCACAAGTATATCTCAAAATAAATTGCAGCCTATAGCACGATATCCATATGTGCTCCTGACACTCTGTTTGGCAATCTGAAGATAGTGCATAGCCATTAAAGTCTATACAGCAAGTCTCGGATGGTTCACAAGCTTTTCTTCCAAAATTTCAAAACAATAGACTCAAAATCATGGCCTGCAGTCATGATCGTGATCGACCATGGCTGTCAAAAATTTGTACGGCGAATTTCAGGTGTTTCACAAGTCTATCTTCAAAGATTCAAACCAAATATCCAAATTATGGCCTGTAGTGTGGTATGCAGTCATAATTGTGAACAGCCATTTGACTACCTTACGATTACCCTATAGCCGTCAAAATCTGTACAGCATGTTCCATGTTTTTCACAAGTCTATCTTTAAATGTTCAAGCCAAAGACCAAAAATGTAGTATCAATCAAGCTCGTGACTACATATAGAATCGCCAAATGGGAAACAGCAAAGTTGAGGTTGGTTAACTGCCAGAGTAGTAATCCGTGCAGATGCAAAAAGAGAGAAAACGACATTGAATTTCATCCCAAGTATTTTGTCCCAACTTGGTTTATTCAAACTTTCAACAAGGTTTGTCATAAACACGAGTTGAACCATTGCTATTCTCCCCCCCCCCCCCCTCCCCCCTCACCCTCTCTACCAGTCTTACAGGTAGTCCTTGTTTGTTTATGCCAGGACATATACATCTTGGGACAGCCAGGGAGAACCCAGAAATTTTTCATTGTTTTAGCTTTCAGCTAAATTTTTGTAATTTTGACCGGTATCGAACTGATACTGTAACATAAGATTTTACTTTAACCCGCTAATGCAGCAGTAAAACATAAACAAGAGAATAATATCAAATTAAAATTTAAGCTGCAAAGAAAATCCCATTTACAACAATAAAACACAGTGCATACACAGATGTCTGGCGACAGCAAAATGTGTCAAAGGTTTTAGGAAGAAGACTATGCAATACTTCATAACAATAAACTGCTTGTGACGTGGGGCCACGTTTCAATGAATGTGACGTCACAACTGTTTACATTTCTAAAGCCCCCACACTCACACACATGAAGAATGGATCGCTTTGTAGACTGCACGTATGCCTGTGTGTGGGCAAATTGCAGTGATTGGTTACTGATCACATGGAAATTCCAGGCAATCTGATGCATCTCACGCAATTCATGCACCGCTTACAATATGGCTTCCTTGCTGGGTAGCAGCCAGTGTTGCCAGGTCCTCTGAAATTTCAGATCTTCCGTTTTTTTTTTTTTTTTAATTCCACAAAATACGAAATTTTGTGTACATTTTCTTATCTTCCTTTGTTGATAGTATATGCTGCTACATAATACATCTCTATTTGACCACAAGGAAACATTTTGTTAACTATGACTACCACTGTACTACAACAGTATTGTTTTGATGCAAGGGCCAGCAAAGCCATGAAAAACAAACAAACTGCGCAGGTTATGTATTCAGATTGTTGTTGATTCAACAAAACAGCTTATGGGCAAAAAGGTGGGTGCAAGGCTCTGAGCAGTCTGTGACTGTCAGCAGGTGACACCACAAACTTGTGAAAAGTGGTGGGGTGCCGTGCTTGTTTACATGTGTGTTCAAAGTTAGAATCTGTATCTGTGGTGATAGCATCCAAAAAATGAAATGTGGTACGAAATGTAATTCCTGGCTCCACCCATGAACCATGGACCTTACCACTGGTGGGGTGTCTTGCATGACTCAATAATACAGGTAGCTGTTCTGTAGGTGCAACCACATTGAAGGGGTATCTGTTGAGAGGCTAGACAAATGTATGGTTCCTGAAGAGGGGCACTAGCCTCTTCAGTAACAGCAGGGGCTGGAGTCTGGATGATTGACTGATCTGGCCTTGTAACATCAACCAAAATGGCCTTGCTGTGCTGGTACTGTGAACGGCTGAAAGAAAGAGGAAGCTACAGCCGTAACTTTTCCCAAGGGCATGCAGCTCTACTGTATAATTAAATGATGATGGCATCCTCTTGGATAAAATATTCTGGAGGTAAAATAGTGCTCCGTTCAGATTTCCGGATGCGGACTGCTCACAGGGGAAACTCCCTATCGCATCCCCATCAGATTTAGTGGTATGAAGGCCCAGTGGACAGCCTGTCAGAAACTGTACACAGGTTAAGCATGAAAACAGGAAGAAGGTGTACTGAACTGTGAAAAAAAAGCAAAATAGAAACAGAGAATAGTTCAAGGCCAAGAAGTGCAATACAGAGTAGCAGAAAGCAACAATGTCGTGGTTAAGTGGTCACGATGACAGACTGCCAAGCAGGTGAGCCGTGTTCAAAACTCCCGCATGCCAATTTTTTTTTGTTCGCTGTATTCAACTTTGTGTCTGTGCTATGATGTAATACCCACTTGCAACAGTGAGGTGTAAGGTAAGGACCTATAACGGCAGATGATTCTGCACAACTATTGTATTAGCAGCTGAAAAAAAGTGGCTTTTGATTGGGAACCGCAAACATTGGATGAGAAGGTGGCAAGTCAGCCAAATCCTCCACCTGAAAACATGTCTGGTGTGTTGTACACGGCATTAATGACAGTACATGTGTCATGTGATAGAGAATTCTCTTATCGATGTACCTAAGCTATACCTGTGAGTGAGTAGGATATGCCTCCTTGCCCGATTCAGGTGTTCACACAAATGTGAATGTGATCACTCGCAAGGAAATGATGAATACATAATAGTTTGTCACATAAACTGCAATGAAGGAATGCAGCATTTTCACAATCACACAGTTTCCCTGTGCTCTGTCAAGACATATGTTTTTAACATTTTTGAAGTTGTGTTCTGTTTTGGAAGTTTTGACTCTTGAATTCCTTTGTTGTAACATAGTTCACACCTGTCTGCTTGTTGTTTTCATTTCTGTGAGATGTCTATGTGGTATATTGATTGCTCTCACTATTCGTAATATTTACATGCAACGGTAATGCATCTCACCACATGACTCATATTCTATAACTAACGTATAGTATGACAACTGCCAACATTTCAATGACTGGACGGACAGTTCATAATGTTGTGAAAATAAATAAATAAATGACACAAGGGAGTTTCGAACAGGGTTCGTCTGGTTTACAGTCCAACATCGTGACCACTGGACCATGACACCGGGGCTGTTCATATTCCCTTGATATTGCACTTGTTAAGTTTGGACCGTTCACTGTTTTTATTTTGCTTTATTTTCACAGTGCAGTACACCTTCTTCCTGTTATCATGCTTGATCTGTGTTCAATTTTTGACAGGCTATCCAGTGGGCAATCTTACCACTAATCTGAGGCTGGTGCAATCGGGAGTTTCCCTTGGCAGAAGGATATCGTCATCAAGAGAAACAAAACTGGCATTCTATGTATATGACCATGGAATGTTAGATCCCTTAATCGGGCAGGTAGGTCAGAAAATTTAAAAAGGGAAATGGACAGGTTGAAACTGGATATAGTAGGCATTTGTGAAGTTTGGTGGCATGAAGAACAGGACTTCTGGTCAGAAGAATGCCGTTGCCAGCATTGTGGAATGCGTAGTACACCATTAGCAGAGCCTGTTCTACTGACGATGTGAATGCAGTGGTCTACTGACTGTCGAATCTCTGGAACAGTTCCGAAGCTAATGCCATGAAGTGGTTCCTTCATCTTTGGAATCAGATCAAAGTCACAAGGACTTAAGTCTGGGGAGTAAGGTGGATGGTACAGTACTTCCCAGTCCCATTGACCAAGATGAGAAGCCACAGTTTGCGCTGTATACGCTAGTGCATTGTCGTGCAAAATGATGGGTGGGTTGCACAAAAAGTGTCACTGCTTCTTTCGCAAAGCTGGTCACAGGTGACGCTCCAACAACGAACAGTAATACTATGCATTGACGGTCTGCTGTGGAGGAAAGTAATGCATTAGGATAACACCATCACTGTTGTACATGAGAATCACCATAATTTCACCATACAGTGCCCTGATACACTTTTGACTTTCGCAGCGACCCATAATGACACCATTTGTTGTATTGGCATTTCAGTTTTGGCTCGTACGATGTGGCCCATGTCTCATCCAGTGTTATGATACGGTGTAAGAAAGCCTCTCCTTCGCGCTCATAGAGCTCCAAGTGCATCTGAGCAGCATCATAACACATCCATTTCTGGATTTCCATCAAGTCATGTGGAACCCATTGGTATGCAGTTTTTCTCATGCCCAGGTGTTCCTTCAGGATGTGAAGCACAGTCATATGCACTAATCCAATTTCGTGGATGAGCTCATGAACTGTATGGCATCGATCACTGTCCACTAACCCGGCAACAGCATGCACTACTACTTCAGAGACGCTAGGACAACCTGCCCGATGCATGTCTGCCACAGTTTGCTGACCTTTGTTGAAGGCTTTTACCGAACGTGCCACTGTCCTGTATGGCAATGCCGATTCCCCGCATGCCTCTTGAAAACCTTGATGACACTGGTGTGCTATACAGCCTCTGGCACATTCAGTCTTGATCCAACTCTGTTGTTCCTGTTTCAGAAACATAGTGACACTACTACGTTAGATCGCTTGCTCACAAGTGGCTGTGTTTCCCTCGATTGTGCGCACACCGGTGACATGGGACGGGTGAATCCATTTGCTCGGAGGTAAGGTAGGTATGTCAACAATGTGTGCTATTAGCGAAAATAGTAGATTCCATCGCATAGTGTCTCCACAGTAGTGTTGCCACTATTTAAGTTCCAATCTACATATATAAGTGGTCTGTATGAGGGAAATGAACTTACAGCAATATTATAAAAATCAAAGAGGATTTAGATAAAAGGAGATGGGCGGCACACTATTGTGAGAAGAATTTTACAGAGCACTGAAAGACCAAGTAAAATCAAGGCCCTTGGAGTAGATGACATTCCATCAGATGTGATGATAGCCTTGGGAGAGCCAGCTGTGACAAAACTTTTCCATCTGGCATGCGAGATATATTAGACAGGCAAAATACCTTCAGACTTCATGAAATATGTAGTAATTCCAATTCCAAAGAAAGCAGGTGTTGAGAGTTGTGAATATTATCGAACTATCAATTTAATAAGTCATGTTTGCTAGATACTAAACACGAATTCTTTACTGAAGAAGTGAAAAACTGATAGAAGACGCCCTTGAAGAAGATCAGTTTGGAATATGGAGAAAAATGGGAACACACAAGGCAATACTGACCCTATGACATATATTACCAGATAGGTTACAGAAAGGCAAAACCACATTTATAGCATTTGTAAACTTAGAGAAAGCTTTTCACAATGTTGACTGAACTACTCTTTTGAAATTCTGAAAGTATCACAGTTTAAATAAAGGGAGATGTCAGTTATAAGTCGAGGGGCATGGAGGGGGGGGGGGGGGGGACAGCACAGCACCTGAGAAGGGAGTGAGACAGGGTTTAGCTTATCCTCGATGTTACTCAATCTATACATTCAGAAAGCAGTAGAAGAAACCAAAGAAAAATTTGGAGAAGGAATCAAAGTTCAGAGAGAAGAAATAGAATTTTGAGGTTTGTCACTGACACCGTAATTCTGCCATAGACTGCAAACGACATGGAAGAGCAGTTGAATGGAATGGATAGTGTCTTGAAAGGTGGGTATAAGATGTTCATTAATAAAAGCAAAGAGAATAACAGAATGTAGTCGAATTAAATCAGGTGATGCTGAGGGAATTAAATTAGGAAACAAGACACTTGAAGTCGTACATGAGTTTTGCCGTTTGGGCAGCAAAATAACTGATAATGGCTGAAGTAGAGAGGATATAAAGTGTAGGCTGGCAATTGCAAGAAAATCATTTCTGAAGAAAAGAATTTTGTTAACACTGAATATAGATGTAAGTGTTAGGAAGTCTTTTCTGAAACTATTTATATGGAGTGTAGCCACATATGGAAGCAAAATATGGATGAAAAACAGTTTAGACGGGATGGATCACATAACTAATGAGGTGGTGCTGAATAAAACTGGGGAGAACAGAAATTTGTGGAGCAACCTGACTAGAAGAAGGGGTTTGTTGGTATGGCACATTCTGAGACATCAGGGAACCACCAATTTAGTATTGGATGGAAGTGTGTGTGTGTGGGGGGGGGGGGGGGGGGGGATCCTAGAGGGAGCCAAGAGATGAATACAGTAAGCAGATTCAGAAGAAAATAGGTCGCACTAATTATTTGGGGATCGCACTAATTATTTGGGGATGAAAAGGCTTGCACAGGATAGATTAGTATGGAGAGCTGCATCAAACCAGTATTTGGATGGAAGACCGCAACAATGACAACAACATAATCCCCAACAGGAAACAGAAACAGTGTTTAGTGGTTGGCTTGGAAATAGCAAGAAAGGTCAGAATGCCTATTGTTACGCATGTGGTGTAATCTAAAAACTGTGTGTGGTAAAAGTGATACAGTAAAGCATGAGGGTGGTACCCAGCAAAAGCAACCTAAATCAGCTAGTCTCAAGCTACATGTTTTTTGACCAACAGATAAGGGGTGCAAAAAACAGTTGTGGCACCGATGAAATCGACACCAACGTTGATGCATCCATCTTTGAAGTAGGCTAAGATTATCCTTGCTCTCTTCCGGCATGTCCAGTTCTTTGTGAGCCTAGCTTGTGTTTGGGTGAATAAATGACAGAGCTACAACCTGGTTCAAAATTGCAGACGAAGTGTTCGACCATTACAAATTCTATGAGTCAACCAGGTTTCTGTGCCCCATCACCCACCTGCACGACCAGGAGGACTTTATTGCTGACCTGGTCAACACCCTGGACTCATCTACCCGGTACACTCTAGCCAAAAAGACAGTCCTACGTTGGCTTGCATACTCAACTGAGGCAGCAATACGGCAAGTGCTCCACGTCGAGCAACTAGGCAATTACAAACCTTCCCAGCTCTGGAGACGGGTACTCTCTGACACAGCTCTCCTCGCCATCTGGTCAGATAAACTATCTTCTCACATCCGCTTTGCTCTGGCTCAGAGGTCTCCCTAACCTGTCGAGCAAAGAATAAAAATTGCTGACAAGCTACACGATGCATCACTTCTCTATTTCTCCAGTCACTGCCTACCTGACAAGTCTCAGGTTCAGGCTCATCGTCCTGCGGCCGGGGCTGCACTGTGCCGACCGTTCCGCTAGCTCCAGGAAGCAGTAAACAAGCTACTGGGACATCACTGGCTCCACCTACGGTCACGCCTCCTCCTGCAAACAAGCCTGCTGCGGCTACCGAACCTTGGCCACCGCCACTGGCAATGAACGTTCTGCAGGAAATGCAACTGCACTACCCGTACTGTTACTTCCACACACGGTTTGGTGAGGCGGCACAGAACTGCAGACCACCCTACTACTTCCCAAACACCAATCGCAGGTAGGTCCAGGTGCCGCCTCCTGCGCACAACATGACAGGCATCCCCCAGTGCTCCATTCTGTCCGGGAACGACCGGATAATTGCGGATGACTCTACATTAAAGACATTTCATTGGGATACCTTTTCCTAGTGGACACAGGCGCCGATGTTTCACTGCTGCCTACGTCCTTAGCGTCGTCGAACATCCGCCCTCATCACACTTCACTGTATCCCGTGACTTCAACTAAACTACAATGCTCGGGTTCAACTTCCCACGTCGTCTCAGTCTCTGCAAACTTGAGTGGACTTTTTTAGTGTGCGAAACTGGTGAACCTATACTAGGCATTGACTTCTTGCGACACCACAAACTTTCACCGGACCTAGTGCAAAACACCGTGTTTCATCACCCATCTAAGACTCACTTCCCCTGTGCTCTGTCGAGCAAACCTTCCTTCATGGACCGCATCAGACGCCACTTCATCAACCTCCATATCCCTCTGCCCGCCAGCCACTCCCGCCCTAAGGTTCGTGTCCGGAAATCTCTGGACAACTGCGAGTACGTCATGCTCTATGATGACACTGTCCGTGCTCCCCCTCCAACCTCCATATACCAGCCCGTACCGAGTTCTCCGGCGCTCAGCCAACACCTATGACATCCAGATTAAAGATTCAGCTGTTACAGTCTCTCTCAACAAACTTAAGCCTGCTCATGTCGAGCCTTCTTCTACCCCCCTTCAGGCCACGACCATGTCACTCACTGTCGTGGCTCACGACGCTCCGACCACTCCCTCCACGTCGGACTTACACACTCGGTCGAGTGACTTCCATCTCCAATCGTCGAGCTCCCCTCCTATCTCGCCCTTTACTCCAGTCTCACGCACTCCGTCGAGTGACCACATGCTCCTCACGTTGAGCTTACCTACAATCATGCCCTCGCCACTGGGCCCTTCGCCGTTCCCTTCGACCTCTCCACCATCACCTGCCTCGCTCTGTCGAGGTTTTTCATGCCCCCCCATCTTGAGTGTGCCCTTGCTCGAGGTGTTTGTGCCTGTCCCCCCGGACATAATCCACGACATCTCAATAATACTGCGCAATTATACACTGTTCGTAGAGTGTTTCTCTTCATCCAGTGCTCATGACACAACCTTGGCGATTCCCTGCCACCTGGTGAAATGTGTTTCCCTCCTGCCCGACGTTGACCTGGACATGCTTCGTGTGTTCGCCATGCCAACCTGAGACACCGTTGTCGTCGCTCCGTTCCACCCGCAACTGCCGGCCTACCTGTCGCCGCACGACCAGCACACCCAGTACGACGCCCGGCTCGCTTCAATGACTTCAAGGTTTGGTGGCCGAACCTTCCTTCACAACATCTACGCACACAGCTCCCCGACGACGCTGTCGAGCTGACCGTGGTCCAGCTCCCGTGGACCACTCCTGCCGACGACAGTCACCCCCCCCCCCCCCCCAGCCTCTCAAGAGTACTCCATACTGCGTGGGGAGGGGGGTGGGGGGCTATGTGGCGCAGATGAAATCGACACAAACATCGATGCATCTACCTTTGAACTAAGCTAAGATTATGTTTTCTCTCTTCTGCAATGTCCAGTTCTTTGTGAGCCTAGCTTGTGCTACTACTGCTAAATGGGGGTTGTTTGGTGTAACTAACCCAAACTTCCTCCTCACACTTATATGTAAATAAGTTATACAAAACTGCAACCAGTCACTTTTTTGAATAATTATGTTTTATTCCATGAACTGGTTTTCGAACCTTTTCAGGTTCATCTTCAGACAGTTTCAGGAAGTTACGTCATTATTGCTATCATAATGCTGGGTGCTGGCTTGCGACAGTATAGTGGCTTTTTTCAGTTATTGTCCATCTGTCTGCCTCCATTTCGATGTCCAGTTGTTATATAACTACACACACTTCTACACAAACTATATTAATTTACACTCTGAGAGTGAGACTTATCCAGCATGCAGGACAATGTATGGAAACATGATTTTTTTAAAAAAATGCAGACCTGGCATTGCTGTTAGCAGCGGTGTGTGTCAATATGGCAATGGCTCACCTCTCTATTTATTAAGCATGGTTGTGCAGTTTTGTTTCATTTTGCCTTGCCCATGTTGAGTAGGAAATTTAGGTTAAAGTTATTCATAGACCACGAACTACTCTGAGAAGGGAAGTGGGTGCCAGTGTTACCATTTGTATCTAGAAGTAATAGAAAATGTACGCTCCCATTTGGCATTTTGAAGCTTGTTCTATAGGAAAAGAATTGATGGGAAGTTCATAGTCCTGACAGAAAGAACTCTCTCTTATGATTTTGAGTTATGTATTAAATAATTATACGCATTGTTAAAGTTTTTAACCTTTAAACAGGATGACACAAGTACCAGCACCTATTGTAATATTAAGAGGATATTTTAATTTAAATGTTGAGGGCAAATCTATCATACAGCCATACTCAAATCGCTTGTCATTTCATACTATCTAACTCTCCTTCATACAATTTATAACAAGAGTTATGATAACCAGAAGGACTGCAATTGACTCATCTCTATAGAAATATCGAGTAAATAGTGTAAATATTTGTTAAATTATAAGACTAATGAATAAAAAGGAATTAAGGACTAATAAATGTAATACTAAGTGTATCAGCACACTGCAAATATGTACACAGCCCATATGGCGTCAGTGAAAAATGTAATGTATTCTGTAAGGTGACCTACATTTCCCAAGAATAGCACTTCAAAACAAGTTTAATAAATTCTAAATCTAATTTATTTTAAATTTATGCCTTGCAAGTATTCCTGGAGATACGGAAATCAGTTGCAGCTGCTGCTAAACATAGCAGTTCATTTGCCATAACAGAACTCCTCAACACAGTGATGTTCATAATACTGATTGAAATTACTTGGCAAATTGGTCATGCATGGGCTGTCAAGGCAAGCAACACATTAGATGGATTGCTGCGATTCATTGCTCATCTGTGGAGCCCTTAACAGGTCGCAGGAAAATATTGTGAATGGTGGTTTGAGAACCGTTACTTTCAAAGTAAATTTCCTTGACGTGGAATAAATGATGTTACATGTGAGAATGTGCAATGGTTTTCTTAAGTAACGAGCATTTGACTCTCATTCAAAACTTAACACTGAGAGCCAGTTACATAGAAAAGTTTTGGACACAGAAGATCTGCTATTCGTGCCATTATTTAAATTTTACTGGCACATTTGTGTTTGATATATTTGAAAGGGTAACACACTCTAAAAAAGGCCAATATAATATGTGAAGGCTTATCTTTTCTTTTAGTTATACTACGGACACACACATACATGTGTGGGCACACACGCGCTCGTGCACACGCACAAACACTCTGACAGGCTTCGAAACTCCAGCATGAGAAAGGGAAAGGAAGGTAATGAAGAACTGAATTAAGTTTCAAAAGTATATTTACAATATAAAATGAGATACAGTAGCACTGAGAATCTGTTTTATGACTGTAAATTCATACAAATATGTAATACAAAAAATCATTATTGGACATATATTTGACAAATTTTGGTGTGTTTGAAGTTAAGTTGCAGGAACACTGAACCTTGACTTAGGTGAATTTCAACTTCAAATGGTATACACACATCAAAATTTGAACACAAACAGTACTAAACTGATATTTTACCAGTTCACAATGCAGCCTCAGTCTTGCAAAATACAGAAACAATTTTTGGTAGAAGTGTGACATGCACTGGTCTCACTTCATAATCTTCATTGTCAATTGACAGCATCTGATCCTTACCCTGGAAGAAAATAGTGGGTAAGGGGGTTAAAAGAAAAGTCATTGTCCACGACAGCATGGCAAGCTCAAAAATAATTATTTTGTAACTCAAATGGATAAGTGCAATGATAAAACTGCTTGAACTTTTTATTTTTCTGTTTTTAATATAGAAATGTTAACAATTTAAACAAGACAAGGTGTATGCCTATTTAAACCAATAATCTCAATCATACTACTTCACACATCTCTTGAGTCAACTGTATACTCCTATGGTTTGGTCTACCAGTATTCATCTTCAGGAGGTAAAGTACCAAGTATCGCCAATAAACATACATTCTCTCTCTCTCTCTCTCTCTCTCTCTCTCTCTCTCTCTCATGCTTCGCTTCCTTGTATATCTTCCCATGCTTGCAATATACCTGTCAACCTGCGGACTAAATGATTAAGCCTGCCTTTCCAACATTCCTCAACCTCCCGGAGGAAGGAAGTAACAGGAAAGTGGATAGCTCCCCTTACTCCTTATTTGTCTCCCACCATTACCTGAAAACTTTAGCTTGTGAACTTTAGGACTAACCAGCCATTCTACATCGACACTGATACTCCCCAAATCCATCTTATGTTGCTTGGCAGAGGGTACCCTGTACCACTACTAGTCACTGCCATTCCTGTTCCACTCAAAAACAGAACACAGGAAAAATGACTATCTATACATCGCCATAAGAGCTCTAATTCTCGTATCTTAGCTCGTGGTCCTTACATGCATTGTATTTTGGAGCCAACAGAATCATCCTGCAGTCAGCTTCAAATGATTGATTCTCTAAATTTTCAAAACAGTGTTCCTTGAAAAGAACATCGCCTTCCCTCCAGGGATTCTGATTTCAATTCCCGAAGCATCTCTGTAACACTTGCGTGTTGTTCAAACATACCAATTACAAATCTAGCAGCAAGCCTGTGAATTGCTTCAAATCTTCCTGTAATCCCACCTGGTATGGACACCAAACATTCGAGCAGTATTCAAGAATAAGTCGCACTAGCATCCTACACCAGGTCTCCTTTACAGATGAACCACACTTTCCTAGAATTCTCCAAATAAACCAAAGTACCATTCGCCCTTCCTACCACAATCCTCATGTGCTTAGCAACATTAGGCCCAGATATTTAAACAATGTGCTGTATCAAGCAGGATACTACTAATGCTGCATCTGAACATTACAGGTTTGGCTGGCTGGCACACTCACCAGTATTTTCATTAACAACCTTGAACGTATGTTCTTCCAGACCTTGTGTGGAAGGCAGTATACACTAACGTGACAAAAGTAATGTGATACTGATATTCACAAATATAGATGGTAGTAGAATTGCAGGCACAAAGTAGAAAAGGGCAGGGCATTGGCATAGCTCTCATTTGTACAAGGGTGATTCACATGAAAAAGTTTCTGATATAATTATGGCCACTAGACAGAAATTAACAGACTATATACGCAGAGTGGTAGTTGGAGCTACACACATGGGTCATCGATTTCAGAAATTGTTAGGGAGTTCAGTATTCTGAGATACACAATGTCAAGAGTGTGCCAAGAATATCAAATTTCAGGCATTACTTCTCACCGTGGGCAACACAGTGGCTGACAGCCTTCATTTAATTACTGAGAGCAGCAGCATTTACTTAGGGTTTTCAGCACTAACAGACAAGCAATACTGCATGAAATAAATGCAGAAATCAGTGTGGGACATACGACAAATGTATCTATTAGGATAGTGCAGTGAAATTTCATGCTAATGGGCTATGGCAGCAGATGACCGATGCGAGTGCCTAAGCTAATAGCACAACACTGCCTGCAGCACCTCTCCTGGACTCTTGATCACATTGACTGGACTTTAGATGACTGAAAAACTGCAGCCTGGTTAGGTGCATCCTGATTTCAGCTCGTAAGAGATGATGGTATGATTAGAGTGTTGCGCAGACCTCATGAAGCCATGGACCCAAGATATCAACAAGGCACTGCGCAAGCTGGTGGTGGCTCCGTACTGGTTTGCACTGCGTTTGCATGGAATGGACTGAATCCTCTGATCCAAATGAACTGATCATTGACTGGAAATGGTTATGTTTGGCTACTTGAAGACTATTTTCAGCCATTCATGGACTTCACATTCCCAAACAATGATAGAATTTTTATGGGTGACAATGGACCATGTCACCAGGCCACAATTGCTCACAATTGATTTGAAGAACATTCTGGACAATTTGAGCAAATGACTTGACCACCCAGATCGTCTGACACGAATCCCATCGAACATTTATGGGTCATAAATGAGTGGTTAGTTCGTGCACAAAATTCAGGACCGACAACACTTTAGCAGTTATGGACAGCTATAAACGTAGCATGGCTCAATATTTCTGCAAGAGACTTAAAATGGCTTGTTCAGTCCATGCCACACCGAGTTGTCGCACTAAACCAAGCAAAAGGTGGTCCAACATGATACTGGGAGATACCTCATGACTTTTGACACCTCAGTGTACTAAAAACAGTATTACACACTGAGATACATGATTCATCCCAGTGGTAGAATACACAGGAAACATTAATTATCTAGGTCATACTATTACACAATCCAGCAATACATCTTTGGTCTTCCCTACCCCACTTCCTCACCTCCTGTAAAACAACCAATGCATACAGATGTAATTACGAATGCATATTTCTACAACATATAAAACTGCAAGAGATATTTTCATTTCTGTGTTTTACTGGTTAATATGGTTACCATTATACCTTACAAAACAACAAAGGATATTAATATTCTTAAACAAAACATCATCACTAAAATGGCTACAGGGTGAATATTGATACAGACATAGCAAAAGCCACAAACCTTGGACCTTGCTGTGGGTGGTTGCTTACACACTTGAAGATAATTATAGCTGTCCATTTCATATGGTGGGTTAGAGCACTTGAAGAAAGAACTGGGTAGGTTAAAGTTAAAACATAGTGGGACGGCTGGAGTAGGTCTAACAAAAACTATGAAATAGGAATGAGGGTGAACTTTTATAAATAACATACTGAATGGATTAATATAGCCAGAGTCCATACACAACAACAATCCATCACAGTGGTTGAAATATATAAGGCTGATTGCTCTGCAAATGATGAAGAGACTGAAATAAATGATGAGATATAAGGCATTTGTCAGTCAATTAAGGGATGTGTGAACTGGAAATCAGTAGTGACAAAGAGAAGAAAGGTGAGTGTGGGACAAAATGGACTGTGGGAAATGAATGAAATGGGAAGCTGTCTCTTAGAATTTTCACAGTGCATAATTTAACTATTGCAAGATGAAGACACTTGGAGACACCAGAAAGCTTCAGATAAATTACATAATGGTAAAACAGAGATTTATAAAACTGATTTTAAATTGGAAATCATTTCCAGAAGCAGATGTGTACTAAGATCATAATTTATTAGTTGCTGAATATATATGACAAAATTGCAGAAGGTTGGTTAATTAAAGAGATGGGACCTGAATATGGCAGAACAATCTGAAGTAGTTGGATGTACCACAGGATGTGCTAAGAAATAGGCAGAAGAAATACACAAGGAAATAAATGGATAGCATTGAGAGAACATCAAGAGCTCAGATGGCAAGCCACTACTAAGCAAATGAGGCTGAGAGGTGGAAGGGCTACATAAAGAAAAGAAAGGGCAATATTATGGAAAGGAAAGGGGAAGAGGGTGAAGACATGTAAGTGACGTGGTAATGTCAGAAGAAGTTGGCAGAGCACTGATAGGGCTAACTAGAAACAAGACACATGGAGTAGGTGACATTCCTGCAGGATCATTAAGAGCCTTGTGAGAACCAACGATGACAAATTGTTCCACTTTATATGCAGGATGTATGAGACAAGCAAATTACCCGAAGCTCCAAGTAGTATGTAACAACAACAACAACAACAACAACAAAGAAGGCAGAAGACGATATGTGAGTATTAGCAAACCATAATTTTAATAAGTCAGGATTGCAGAGTACTAGTGCAGATAATCAACAGAAGAATGGAATGACTAAAGTGTAAAGTGGTGTACACATTAGAAGTCAGCTGCACTGTGCAGAGAGAGAGAGAGAGAGAGAGAGAGAGAGAGAGAGAGAGAGAGAGATGGGGGGGAGGGGGGGGGGGGAGAATGTTTTGCAGCATTGCTAGTATGCACTCTGTCTGTCCCCTACACCTCACACTGCTCCAGCTGTTGACTACACTGGTGATTGGCAATGCTGGGATGAGCACTACACTGGACCACTGTTTCTGCTTCTGACTTCTCTTAGTAGAATTTATATGCTTGGAAAACTCTCTCTTTTACTTCTTATTGTAATACTTGTGTTTTACGTTATGCCATTCCTAATTAATACTACAGAAGAATGATACTACTGGCCGGTGGAATATTGCGTGATACAACGCTCCTAGCCACTGTGCACTATCCGACTTCATAAGTGCACACCGATATTGTGAAATATAACCTTTGGGAAGACCAGTTTGAATTGTGGAGAAATGCAAAAACACGCAAGTCAATAGTGAGCGTACAATGTATTTTAGAAGCTACACTGAAGGAACACAAATCGACATTTATTGCAGGTATAGAATTAGAAAAAGCGTATGGCAGCATTAAATGGAATACACTCTTTGATTACTGAACTTATCAGGGATAAAATACAGGGAATAAAAGATTATCTACAACTTGTGTGGAAACCAGGCTGCATTTGGAGGATGTGAAGGGAAGGCAGTAGTTGTTGAAAAGGAAGTGAATCAGAGTTGTAGCCTATCCTCAATGTTATTCAGTTTGTGCATAGAGAAGAAATCGGTGAAGAGAATTCAAGTTCAGGGCGAAGAAATAAAAACTTTGAAGTTTGTTGGTGTCATTCTGCCAGAAATGGCAAAGGACTTGGACAATAAGCTGAACATAATACATTGTGTCTTGTAGAGAGCTTACACAAGGAACATAAACAATAGTAAATCAAGTGTAAAGGAGTGTAGTTAAGTTAAATCTAGTGACACTGAGGGAATTAGATCAGGAAATGAGTTTCGCTATCTCGGCATCAAAATAAATGCCAGTGGCTGAAGTAAAAAGGATATCAAGTGCTCTCTGAAAACACGTAGAAAATTGCAAAGGACACTCTGAAAGTATGTCTCATCTGTGTTTTTCATACTGATACTTTATTGCTAAAAACAAACACACAATGGCATCATGAACAATACATCTAGCAAAATTTTTGACATAGTCGCCACTGACATTGAGAGATTTGTTGTAGCATACAGTCAGTTTGAAGAAACCAGTCTGGTAAAATTCGGTGCATTGTGAGACAAGAAACTGTCGCACAGCCTGCTTCACCTCAGCATTGGTTTGGAAGTGACATCCTGAGAGTGTGACTTTCAGTGCAGGGAACAGGTGAAAATATGATGAGCAAAGATTGGGGCTGTAGGGCTGGTGATCCAATCTGTCCTATCTAATGCGACAAATATGATACTATGTGAGCCTTGCCGTGTTTGGTTTTGCAGTGTTGTCCGAGAGTAAAACAACTTCACTCACAAGCCCTGGTCTCTTTCATCAAATGGCAGACCTGAGTTTGTTGAGGGTGTTGCAGTAACATGCCACACTGATGGTCCCTTGCTGGAGGAAATCAAGGAGAATCACATCTTTTGTGTCCAAGAACACTGTGGCCATAACCTTTCCTGCATAGGGTGACACTTTGAATATTTTCTTCACTGGTGAACTAAGATGCTTCCACATCACTGAGTTTGCCCCGATTCAGGGGTAAAGTGGTGCATCCATGTCTCATCACCTGTGATTATTCTGAACAGGAACTCATTTCCCTCTCGCACATGCTGCATCAAGTGATCGAGGCTGGCTCCCATTTTTGCACTCTTGTGATCTGGGGTCAGGGTTCTTGGCACTCATCTTGCAGACACTTTCTGGTAACCCAACACATCACGGAGTATGTGACAGACATGAGCATGGCTAATTTACGTTGTAGATGTCACATCTAACACCACTGTGTGCCTGTCCCTTAAAACAATGTCCTGTACTCTAGCAATGTTGTTTTCACTTGTGAATGTGGAGAAATGTCCTCTTCGACCTTCATCCCCCTCCCACTAACTGCTTTCTCTGAATATGCAACCTAACGACCAACCATTTGCCGAGACATGACCTCTTCACCATACATGTCCTGTAGGTGTTCATGGATGATGGACATACTAGTTCTACATGCCCGTTCATACTGGATAACAGCAAGCACTTCCACTGGTGACCACACTGTCAGTATATGTCAGTCTGCCATCGTGTTCTCAAATAAACTTGGGCATGCCGGTTTGCTGGTACTCTCTCTCTTCTTTGGCATTGTGTGCATATGTCATTCCTCCTCTGCTGATGCCCCTTCTGTCACTGAACTGGCAATGGGTGTGCATTCATATGGTGTTTGTTTGTATCACCTAGTGTACCATCTTCTCTTTCAAAAACAATGACATAACTTATTTTCGGAACATCCCACATATTCTTGAAAAAGACAGTTGTTATATATCTGGACAGTAGCATTATATGGAAGTGAAATGTGGATGATAAATGGTACAGACAAGAAGGGTATACAGGCTAAAAACTTGTCAAACTGGGGATAGGAAACTTTATTGCATAAATTAACTAAAGACAGAGATACATTGATAGAGGACATCCTGAGGCATCAAAAAACAATTGTTTGGCAATGGAAGCAAGTAGGGAGGAAGATAGGCAATATCTTAGTGGAAAATGCTTAAATATATTAAGCAGGTCCAAATGGATAAAGGTTACAGTAGTTATGCAGAGATGAAAAGCCTTGCACGGGATGGACTAGCATGGAAAAATGCAAGATATGACCAACTGTCAGAGTCTAGTGGAGAGGAATCTCTAGTAGCTGTAGATGTAGGAAGTATGCAGCAGACCTCAGCAGTTACGGTGGCTAGGACATTTGCAAAGTCTCAGAGAAAGAAGAAGGTTCTGTTGTTAGGTAGTTCTCATGGTAGAGGTGTAGGCCAGCAGTTGCAGGAAGTGTTGGGGAGTGAGTACCAGGTCACCAGCATTGTGAAGCCTGATGCAGGATTGGCTCAGGTGACTGTTAACATAGAGGGGTTATGTAGGGATTTTACTAAAGAGGATCAGGTAGTGATTGTGGATGGGGCTGGTAATAGTATTGACAGGGATGGGGAATATGACATAGATGGTGACATGGAAGAGATAGCCACTCAGACTGGCAACACGAATGTACATTTCGTGGAACTGTTTCAGCATCATAATCGGCCTCATCTTAATACAGCCGTCAGGCGTAATAACATGAGACTTGGGGGTGCGCTGATGACAGAAGGCATGAGTCACATTTCAGTGGTGTCAGTGGAGTCTATCAGCAGGACGGGTTTCACTAGACATGGCCTGCACCTCAACAGGTACGGAAAGGGGAGGTTGGCAAAGCTTATAGGTGACAGCATAGGTGGGGGTGGTGGGATCACTCATGGGAAAATTCCGGTAGTTGTGGGTGTTAGAGCTGTACCTTTTTTAGATTGAAGTCAGCTGATAGGTATTCCTGCTTAAGGGAAGTCTCTCTAACAAAGAAACCACTTTCGACAAAGCTTAGGTATCCGATTAATGAGGGAATTAGTATATTTCATCAAAATATACAAGGTATTAGAGATAAAGTTAGTGAACTGCTTATAGATGTTGACTCTGAAATTATTGGTATATCTGAACACTTCTTAACTAAGGGGATAATTCAGAGGCTTCCTTTACCAGGATACAGGTTGGCTGGCAGCTTTTCTAGGAGCTCTTTGCGGTGTGGGGGAGTAGCCATGTATGTGAAAAACGGTATCCCATTTGAGTCAATTGATGTTTCAAAGTACTGCACTGAAAAGGTGTTTGAATGTTGTGCAGGTGTGGTTAAATTTAGTGGAGCTAAACTTCTTACTGTTGTTATTTATAGATCCCCAGACTCTGATTTCACAACATTTTTGCTAAAGCTAGAGGAAAGTTAGTTATATGTGGTGACTTCAATATTAATTGCATAAGTGATTGTGCAAGGAAAAGGATGCTGGTAGACCTCCTTAATTCATATAATCTTATGCAAACCATATTCTTTCCAACGAGAGTGCAAGGGAACAGTAGAACAACCATAGACAATATTTTTGTTCATTCCTCATTACTAGAAGGGCATTCTGTTAGCAAAAAGGTGAATGGCCTTTCAGATCATGATGCACAAATTTTAACTCTAAAAGATTTTTGTGCTGCAACACATATTAAATATAGTTATCAACTTTTTAGGAAAGCTGATCCAGTTGCTGTAGAGACCTTTGTAAACCTTATCAAGGAACAAGAGTGGCAAGATGTGTATAGTGCTGATACAGTAGACGATAAATATAATGCTTTCCTCAAGACTTTTCTCGTGCTCTTTGAAAGTTGCTTTCCGTTAGAATGCTCAAAACAGGGTACTAGAACAAACATGCAGCTTGGGTGGCTGACTAAAGGGATAAGAATATCTTGTAGAACAAAGTGGCAATTATATCAAAACGTTAGAAACAGTCACAATCTAAATGCAGCAGCCCATTACAAACAGTATTGTAAGGTGCTTAAAAAAGTTATTAGGAAGGCAAAAAGTATGTGGTGTGCAGATAGAATAGCTAAGTCTCAGGATAAAATTAAAACCATATGGTCAGTCGTAAAGGAAGTGGCTGGTCTGCACAGACAGGTCGAGGATATAGAATCAGTGCATAGTGGGAATGTCCGTGTTACTGATAAGTCGCATATATGTACAGTATTTAATAATCACTTTCTGAATATAGCAGGTGAACTAAATAGAAACCTAGTCCCAACAGGGAATCATACAGCACTTGTAGAAAAAAGTGTTCCGAGACTGTTACCTGAAATGCTCCTCCATGATACTGACAAGAGGGAGATTGAGTTAATAATTAAATCACTAAAGACCAAGAACTCTCATGGATATGACGGGGTATCTAGCAGAATACTGAAGTATTGTTCTATGGTTGTTAGCCCAGTACTTAGCCATATCTGTAACTTTTCCTTTAGGAGTGGTCGGTTTACTGACCGATTAAAGTACTCGGTAGTGAAGCCACTTTATAAAAAGAGAGACAGGGATAATGTTGATAATTATAGACTTATTTCTATGCCATCGATGTTTGCTAAAGTTATCGAGAACGTTGTATATACAAGGTTACTGGAGCATTTAAATTCACATAATTTGCTGTCAAATGTACAGTTTGGTTTTAGAAATGGCTTAACAACTGAAAATGCTATGTTCTCTTTTCTCTGTGAGGTTTTGGATGGATTAAATAAAAGGTTGCGAGCGTTAGGTGTTTTCTTTGATTTAACGAAGGCTTTTGACTGTGTTGACCACAAAATATTACTGCAGAAGTTGGACCACTATGGAGTAAGGGGAGTAACTTACAATTGGTTCGCCTCTTACTTTAAGAACAGAAAGCAGAAGGTAATTCTCCGCAATATTGAGAGTGGTAGTGATGTTCAGTCCCAATGGGGCACTGTTAAGTGGGGCGTTCCCCAAGGGTCGGTGCTGGGGCCACTGCTGTTTCTTATTTATATAAATGATACGCCTTCTAGTATTACAGGTGATTCCAAAATATTTCTGTTTGCTGATGACACCAGCTTGGTAGTGAAGGATTTTGTGTGTAATATTGAAATATTATCAAATAATGTAGTTCATGAAATAAGTTTGTGGCTTGTGGAAAATAATTTGATGCTAAATCACAGTAAGACTCAGTTTTTACAGTTTCTAACTCACAATTCAACAAGAACTGATATTTTGATAAGACAGAATGGGCATATTATAAGCGAGACTGAACAGTTGAAGTTCCTAGGCGTTCGGATAGATAGTAGGCTGTTGTGGAAGGCCCATGTTCAGGATCTTGTTCAGAAACTAAATGCTGCTTTATTTACCATTAGAACAGTATCTGAAATAAGTGACATTTCAACAAGAAAAATAGTCTACTTCGCTTATTTTCATACGCTCATGTCATATGGTATTATTTTTTGGGGTAATTCTTCTGATTCAAAAAGGGTATTTTTGGCTCAAAAACGGGCTGTTCGAGCTATGTGTAGTGTAAGTTCGAAAACCTCTTGTCGACCCCTATTCAATAGTCTGGGAATTTTGACATTGCCCTCGCAGTATATATTTTCTTTAATGTCGTTTGTTGTTAGCAATATTAGCTTATTCCCAAGAGTTAGTAGCTTTCACTCAGTTAATACTAGGCAGAAATCAAATCTGCATGTGGAATGCACTTCCTTGACTCTTGTGCAGAAAGGAGTGCAGTATTCTGCTGCATCCATTTTCAATAAGCTACCACAAGATCTCAAAAATCTTAGCAGTAGCCCAAACACTTTTAAGTCTAAACTGAAAAGTTTCCTCATGGCTCACTCCTTCTATTCTGTCGAGGAGCTCCTGGAAGAGTTAAAAAAATTAAGCAAATTCCAGTGTTACATTGTTGATTTTCTTTATTTAAACTTACGACTTGTCACCTGAATATGTTTCTTATATTTCATTTTATCTCTTTCTACAATCGTGTTATAATTTCATGTATTGACTCGTTCCATGACCATGGAGACTTCTCCTTAATATGGTCCCACGGAACAATAATAAATAAATAAATTAATTAATTAATTAATTAAACCACATTTCAGAATGAAGACATAACATTGTGAAAACAACAAGGAAAAAATAAAACCTGTGGGCCACGCACAGACAGCAACAAAGAAAAGCAGCTTGACAAGATAATTAAGCATGTTAACATGACATACCACAGAAGTAAGCCATTAAAAATCTACAATTAAATGTTAAAACAATTTTCTTGTCTAATCACATTTTGTGTTTGCTGTGAGGCACAAAATTATAGATTATAAGAATAAGTTTTCGAAATCTGGCATACGTAAAATAAAATTTCTATATTGTAAGAGTATAGACCAGACATCCCACAGCTAAGAAGCCACATTTTGGGAACCCAAGTCAGATTTGCGGATGCATACGCAAAGTTGTCCATTTACTATTTCAAATATAGAAAGACTTCTCACAATTCTGAATTTTTTGAGTGTAGATGACTGCTGCCTCTAAATATTCCAAACAAGCAATCTTAGTCCAATCTGTCTTTTATCCTTTGTGTGTGAGCCTAATACAACAGCTCCATTTTCATCATCAATATGTTCTAAAGGCTAGGCCTTTTTACTGCAGCCATATGTCTCTCTTCTGTTGAGCATTTCTAGTCAGCGTACTGTTTGAATTTAAGTGAATTCATATTATTCTTCCACAGCCTTCCTCTTTTTTTCTTCCCTAAAACCGTTCCTTTCAATGTGGTGGTCAAGAATTTGTTGTGACATATCATGTGGACAATGAATTTTGTTTTCTTATTCAAGCATAGGATTACAGACCATGAGCTTCAGAACTCTAGGTCTGGCAGGGGAAGACAGATATGCAATACTTATCAGATTATCAGTTAACTCCATTTTATATCTATGAAACTTGAGTGGATATTGTTGCTCCTGCTACCCAATACTTCATGTTCACTTCACCAACCTACCCATTTCACACTCAGCTCATGCTCAGATCTTCCATCAACTTGTTTCATAGCTCACTGCTTCCTGGTGATTACATGGACATTGTTGTTGTTGTTTTTGTTGTTGTTGTGGTTTTCAGTCCTGAGACTGGTTTGATACAGCTCTCCATGCTACTCTATCCTATGCAAGCTTCTTCATCTCCCAGTACCTACTGCAACCTACATCCTTCTGACTCTGCTTAGTGTATTCATCTCTTGGTCTCCCTCTACGATTTTTACCCTCCACGCTGCCACTAAATTTGTGATCCTCTGATGCCTCAGAACATGTCCTACCAACGGGTCCCTTCTTCTAGTCAAGTTGTGCCACAAACTTCTATTCTCCCCAATCCTATTCAATACTTCCTCATTAGTTATGTGATCTACCCATCTAATCTTCAGCATTCTTCTGTAGCACCACATTTCGAAAGCTTCTATTCTCTTCTTGTCCAAACTATTTATCGTCCATGTTTCACTTCCATACATGGCTACACTCCATACAAATACTTTCAGAAACGACTTCCTGACGCTTAAATCTACACTCGATGTTAACAAATTTCTCTTCTTTTGAAACGCTTTTCTTGCCATTGCCAGTCTACATTTTATATCCTCTCTACTTCGACCATCATCAGTTATTTTGCTCCCCAAATAGCAAAACTCATTTATTACTTTAAGCGTCATTTCCTAATCTAATTCCCTCAGCATCACCTGATTTAATTCGACTACATTCCATTATCCTCGTTTTGCTTCTGTTGATGTTCATCTTATACCCTCCTTTCAAGACTCTGTCCATTCCGTTCAACTGCTCTTCCAAGTCCTTTGCTGTCTCTGACAGAATTACAATGTCATCGGCGAACCACAAAGTTTTTATTTCTTCTCCATAGATTTTAATACCTACTCCGAATTTTTCTTTTGTTTCCTTCACTGCTTGCTCAATATACAGATTGAATAACATCGGGGAGAGGCTACAACCCTGTCTCACTCCCTTTCCAACCACTGATTCCCTTTCATGCCCCTCAACTCTTATAACTGTCATTTGGTTTCTGTACAAATTGTAAATAGCCTTTTGTTCCCTGTATTTTACCCCTGCCACCTTCAGAATTTGAAAGAGAGTATTCCAGTCAACATTGTCAAAAGCTTTCTCTAAGTCTACAAATGCTAGAAACGTAGGTCTGCCTTTCCTTAATCTTTCTTCCAAGATAAGTCGTTGGGTCAGTATTGCCTCACGTGTTCCAATATTTCTACGGAATCCACACTGATCTTCCCCGAGGTCGGCTTCTATTAGTTTTTCCATTCATCTGTAAAGAATTCGCGTTAGTATTTTGCAGCCGTGACTTATTAAACTGATAGTTCGGTAATTTTCACTTCTGTCAACACCTGCTTTCTTTGGGATTGGAATTATTATATTCTTCTTGAAGTCTGAGATTATTTTGCCTGTCTCATACATCTTGCTCACCAGATGGTACAGTTTTGTCAGGACTGGCTCTAACAAGGCTGTCAGTAGTTCTAATGGAATGATGTCTACTCCGGGGGCCTTGTTTCGACTCAGGTCTTCCAGTGCTCTGTCATACTCTTCACGCAGTATCATATCTCCCATTTCATCTTCATCTACATTCCCTTCCATTTCTATAATACTGTCCTCAAGTATATTGCCCTTCTATAGACCCTCTATATACTCATTCCACCTTTCTGCTTTCCCTTCTTTGCTTAGAACTGGGTTTCCATCTGAGCTCTTGATATTCGTAGAAGTGGCTCTCTTTTCTCCAAAGGTCTCTTTAATTTTCCTCTAGGCAGTCTCTATCTTGCCCCTAGTGAGATAAGCCTCTAAATTCTTACATTTGTCCTCTAGCCATCCCTGCTTAGCCATTTAGCACTTCCTGTCGATCTCATTTTTGAGACGTTTGTATTCCTTTTTGCCTGCTTCATTTACTGCATCTTTTTATTTTCTCCTTTCATCAATTAAATGCAATATTTCTTCTGTTACCCAAGGATTTCTACTAGCCCTCGTCTTTTTACCTACTTGATCCTCTGCTGCCTTCACTACTTCATCCCTCAGAACTACCCATCTTCTTCTACTGTATTTCTTTCCCCCATTCCTGTCAATTGTTCCCTTATGCTCTCCCTGAAACTCTTTACAACCTCTGGTTTAGTCAGTTTATCCAGGTCCCATCCCCTTAAATTCCAACCTTCTTGCAGTTTCTTCAGTTTTAATCTACAGTTCATAACCAATAGATTGTGGTCAGAGTCCACATCTGTCCCTGGAAATGTCTTACAATTTAAAATCTGGTTCCTAAATCTCTGTCTTACCATTATATAATCTATTTGATACCTTCTAGTATCTCCAGGATTCTTCCATGTACATAACCATCTTTTACGATTCTTGAACCAAGTGTTAGCTATGATTAAGTTACGCTCTGTGCAAAATTCTACCAGACGGCTTCCTCTTTCATTTCTTACCCCCAATCCATATTCACCTACTATGTTCCCTTCTCTCCCTTTTCCTACTATCGAATTCCAGTCACCCATGACTATTAAATTTTCGTCTCTCTTCACTACCTGAATAATTTCTTTTATCTCATCATACATTTCATCAATTTCTCCATCATCTGCAGAGCTAGTTGGCGTATAAACTTGTACTACTGTAGCAGGCATGGGCTTCGTGTCTATCTTGGCCACAATAATACGTTCACTATGCTGTTTGTAGTAGCTTACCCGCACTCCTATTTTTTTATTCATTATTAAACCCACTCCTGCATTACCCCTATTTGATTTTGTATTTATAACCCTGTGTTCACCTGACCAAAAGTCTTGTTCCTCCTGCCACCAAACTTCACTAATTCCCACTATATCTAACTTTAACCTATCTATTTCCCTTTTTAAATTTTCTAATCTACCTCCCCGATAAGGGATCTGACATTTCACGCTCCGATCCGTAGAACACCAGTCTTCTTTCTCCTGATAACGACGTCCTCTTGAGTAGTCCCCACCCGGAGATCCGAATGAGGGACTATTTTACCTCTGGAATATTTTACCCAACAGGACGCCATCATCATTTAACCATACAGTAAAGCTGCATGCCCTTGGGAAAAATTATAGCTGTAGTTTCCCCTTGCTTTCAGCCATTCGCAGTACCAGCACAGCAAGGCCGTTTTGGCTAGTGTTACAAGCCAGATCAATCAATCATCCAGACTGCTGCCCCTGTACTGAAAAGGCTGCTGCCCCTCTTCAAGAAACCAAACGTTTGTCTGGCCTCTCAACAGATACCCCTCCATTGTGGTTGCACCTACGGTACGGCCATCTGTATCGCTGAGGCACGCAAGCCTCCCCACCAATGGCAAGGTCCATGGTTCATGGGGGGGACAGGGACATTACACTACCTCTTTTGTTATCATCTTGATACTGCTCCTTTCCTTCGCATTTTATATTTCTTTGTGAACTTTTTGTGATGTTCTCCTTTCTAGAGGAACTGTTATTTCTGAACTTCATTGGTAGTTTCATGTTTGTGCCAAGTAGCCATATGGTTTAGTATTAATTATATTTGCATAACATCTGACTTCTCATTCATCACATGTAATATTTTGTCATGCTAATTATTTTTTATCTGTGCTTTTGTACACTTGTTTTATGTACATTTTTAATATTATTATCAGCAATCTAAATATTTCAAGAAAGCATATAATTTGTCACATATGAAAATTTGTTTGATGAAAACAATTTTGTACTTTATTTTATAAAGATAAAGAGCTTCCTATTATGCATTGACCTGTTTCTCATGTTTCTTTACACAGAGTGTAAAAACTCTATGCACACATAATTTTTTGCCTTTAGAAGAGATAAAAAGAAAAAAAAATGCCACAGGTGCATCATATCTCTCTTAGGGGTCTATGAAGAGTTAGACGCTAATGGTGTTCAGAGATGATGTTGAAACTGCCACATGATGAATATTGTTTTACAGTTAGAGATGTTGCTGAAAATGTTGTCCATTAACATTAATGCACAATGAGCATCTGCATTTCAAATGGGCAACCAACTCTTGTTGAGTGTCTAAAGTGTCCCGTACAACAAACCTTCATTTCCCCCTGAAAAAGAGTCAACATCTGTAAAACAATATTCATCACACAGCAGTTTGAACACTGTCTCTCAGCTTCACTAGTGTGAAAATTGTTATAACGTAGCGGAGAAATGGAGCACCTGTGACATTTCTGTCATATAAAAAAGAATTGTTGTTGTCTTCTGGAACTATATTTTTGTATATGTAGTTTTTTCTACAACCTGTGTATGCACAACTATATGTGATTATCTCTCCAACTCTCCACAGTTGCAGTTTGTAAGTGCAAAAGTTTTTGTTACATTCAGCATCCACTTCAACCCCATCTACCTGTGTCATATTTGACCTCTCTGCATGTTAGTCTGCATTCATACAATTTTGACACAGTCCTCACATTTGCACTTTATTGTATTTAACATAAGTGTCACTAGCTTTGTTCTCTCTCTGCTAGATCTGATGACAGTATTCCCGTGATTATGATGGCTGTTGAATTTTTGTTACTTGCTTATCACTCTTCTTACTGATATACTTAGCACTAAGTGAACACGCGCAGTACTGCAAATAATTTATTTGAATTATAAAATGTAAATCTAAATAAATATGAGAGTGGTTCAATAAGTAAAGTAAAAGAGAGTATATAAATACCAAATGTGAATTAATTTGCTGGTCTAGGTAGAAGAAACAATCAAAGTATCCAAACAATGCTGGGGATCACTGTGCAGCAGCATTTTGTATTACGTCTTCAAGATACAGGTCTTATGAATGAATGGTTGGCAACTGAAGTGTGAAATGTAATGTAATTACTGCATTTAAGGAAAATTTTATCTTTCACTGCCAACTAGTGGAAGTTTATGAAATGTGGAATTTCATGAAAACAAGTGTGGTTTCCTTGCCAAGAATTTGATAGAGGTGAATAGAAGCGAGAGGTGAGCAAAGGTAAGGGCAGCCAAGCACTTCCAACTCAGATGACAACATGTACTATACTGAAGGGCTGATTCAAGGTGATCAGTGCACTCACGTGAGGCAGGTGGCACACAAAGTCAGTGTCTGTATTGGAAATGTACTGGATTATGTGCACAACACATTGGACCACCAGAAAACATGTCCTTACTGAACTCCTCAGCAATTTTAAGTCGAGAGTATAGCCAAGCAAGTGGGGTTGTCTCTCCAGCACTTACTGCAGCATCAGTTGGATGGTGTTCCATTATTGCACCATATCATCACATGGAATGAAACAATGCTGCATCATGTGACACCAGGCATAAAGCAAATGTCAATGTCAAGGAGGCATCCAGTGTCTACCCCAATAAGTTCTAAACAATGGTATCCATGTGGAAAGTTATGGTTGTGGATGGTGTGCTGGTGACTTATTTCCTCACCTGTGGAGAGACCCACAAATGCTGCCAGTGAGTCTCATGACTAGTATTTACTATTACACAGTTTTCCTGCTTGTTTTCCTGGTCGTGCAGCATGGGGGAACAGCTGTCATGGAATTTTTGTCCCTTTTACCATTTTGACTTGGAACCTTTGCTTCCATGACAACAATGGGGTGAGGATGACCTCAGATGATTAAATGATTTTATTGTTTTACACCATTTGATGGAACTTTAAGTGTTCAAAACCAATTGTGTACACAGTAAAAGAGTGTGGATTAAGCAACTGTCCTGTGGTTTCTTCATTTTTCAGAATGGATTTGTACAGTTGCAGTTGCCCCATAAGAACAACTCTTTGTTCATTTATTCTCCTTCTCTTTGGACCGTTAAAGAAATTCCTGGCGGGTTGCCATTTCAAAATTGATGCCAACACCCAAGAGGCTGTGGTTAAGTGACTCCTAGACCTGAACCTTGATTTCTTTTAGCTTACTTTCATCAGCCTGGTTTACTAATGGAACAAGTGCTTAGATAACCATGATGACTATGTGAAATTATACTAGTACCTAAATTATTTTGGGTGTATCTTTGGTTTTCTGAGTTAACCTTATCTTGCAGAGGACTTATTACCTTACTTTTTGACCCATCCACATAACTTGAAACAGAAGGTGTCACAGATTCTATGAAGAGCCCCTCTTGGAAATGAAAAGAAGTTCACACAACTGGTGTATGATTTAATGCTTTCCTCAAATTTACACTAAGATGGATAAAATATTTATCACTGCATCATGATAGCATTCCCTTTTTAAGATAAAAATATGCCAAGTGACAAAAAGTTTCATAGTGATGGAGAAACATACGTATATGTTACAACAAAAGAAAGTATTACAGTGTCCTAAATAACACTCAGAACACAATTACATTCTAGAAGTTTTGCTACCTATACATTTTGCTAAATTGTTTCAATACTTTATTTTAGGGAAAAAATACTTCAGATTAATTACTAGGCATGGCTGTGAGATGAGGGATCTCCTTTTTAAAATCCTACCCACATCACCCAAAGTTGTGTTCTGCTGCACACCCAACCAACAGAGTAGCTTTGTATATCCCTATTCAAATCGTGGTTGCAATCATGCACCTCATGGGTCATTCCCTTCGGTCAACCCAGGTGCAAGATCTACTTCTTACACCAACCCACCGTCTCCTACTGCAGTGATGTCACAGGCGTTTCCTACCCTATAAAAGGCATGGGCATATGTGAAAACACCCATGTTATTTATCAGCTATACTACAAATACTGTACAGCATTCCATGTGGACATGACGAGTGGCCAAATTTCTACTCACATGACTGATCACTGCCAAACGGTGGCAAACCACAAGCTTGACCACCCGGCTACCGAACATGCTGCACACTATAACACTAATGACTTCTAGTTTCTATGAACTATTGGTGGGAATTGTCTTTCCAACATATCCTGTGTTCTTGCAGCCCCCCAAGCCTAAACCTCTGCTATCTGTTTCCCCACTACCTCACCTTACCCTTTCCCATCTCTCTTCTGTCCATAACACCTCCTCCCCATCTAGATTGTGCATTGCCTTCTCCCACTACTCTTCCTCTCTCCTCATGCATGCATATTCTCTCTCCTCTCCCCATTTCTCCCTCTTCATCTACACCTTCCTCTCCTCCCCCCCTTCCCCTCATCTTTTCCTATACCCTCTAAACTCCTTTTATCTTACTGTGTGGCTGCCAAGTCATCAGTGGAACCCTTGCTTCACGCTATCCCACTATCCTCACCCTATGCATCTTTCAGTACCCACTCTCAAACTCCATTTGAGCAGGCAGCCATTATCGATAATGACAGTCAGTCTTGTCATGGCAATGGGTATGTGTGTTTGGCTGCAAATTTACCAATCGGATACATCATTGGGACAACAGTAGATGAAGACAATGATCTTGAACTCAAGGAAAAAAGGCCTGGGTGTAACCAGGCAACCTAAAGAAAACACCACTTCAGAAAACGTTAGAAGTTATCTAGATGGGAATCTTAGTAAGAGGAAGCAGATTTTGTTTTCAGACAACCTGACACTCAAAGGAGAAGAACTGCATTAAGCATGCAAATATCCTCTTATGGAACAAAGCCTTGAAAAATGCAATATCATTCATACCAACAGAGACACTAACTATATATGACAATATCATCCTCATAGAAACTTGTGTGGTTTCAGTTGCCTGAGACTGCAGTCGTGTGTGTTTGTGTGTGTGTGTGTGTGTGTGTGTGTTGTTGACGAACGCCTTAATGGCTGAAAGCTTTCATTGTGAGAGTCTTTTTGTTATGCCTATCTGCGACTCAGCATCTCTGCTATACGGTGAATAGCAACTTTCCTTCTCTTAATACTGTTATATACCATCCTGGATTTTCCATTGTTTGATCACAGAAACTTTTTTAATACAAGAGTATACCATAAAAGAACACTATGGGATTCACTTTTTCACATGCCAAGCCATAGGTACAGCAGCAGGGAGTGTTTCCATCTCCCTCAAACCATGTCTAAGAATAATAAGGGAAATAATAAGAGGTGAAAACACAGTTATTGCAAAACAAATCACATCACAATGGTAAGCATATATGCTGAACCACTGATTATGGCTGAAGATGAAATTGAAAGACAAACAAAAGTACAAACACAAATGAAGGTCAAACCAAATGCTAAAAAGGAACTGATTGTGGAAACGTTGGAAGAAAGATAACCTGGAAAAAAAAAAAAAAAAAAGTAGTGCCCAAAGGAACCAGCCAAACAGATTTCATATTATTATGAGGCAAAGGCATAAATCCAATGAACCAGAAAATACTTTGGATATCAATGGCAGCATCAACCAGAAAAACATATACCAATTACAACTTTTGAATTCAGTCGACCATAACCAACAACCAAGCCTGTGTCAAACAGTATGTCCAGGAAATTAGACAGAGAGAAATTAAAAGAAAGCCTAGGAATAATAGAAGAAGCAACATATAATACAGTGAGATCAGGCTACAGAAGCAGTACAACTATGCACAAAGACTCTGCAGTGATTTCAAATGCAAATCAAAAATAGGAAATAACAAGTGTGGTTTGTCAAGAAGGGTAATGAAGAACAAAAGATGATGCTGTCAGCACTACACCAAGCCAAAACCACAATGCAATAATATGACCTGTTACTATACACCAAACTGAGAAAGTTATACAAAACACACTAATAAAGAAGAAGGGACATCACATAGAAGGAGATGCTAGATGGTGAGCAGAACATGCTCAGAGACCTGCTCATAGCACTCAGAAAACCAAGATCATCAGCAATAAAGGGAATTTCTGTGAAAACCATTTTGATGCCACCCTAAAACTTTGACCCAAGGAAACAGCCAGCAACTACAGTACAAGGAAGAAAATCATGCCAACATAACAAAACAAGAAATAAGAGAAGCAATAACAAAGGCAAAAACAAATTCTTCAGGACCAGATGGCATATACACAGAATACCTCAAAGAATGCTATCACATGATAGTAGAATACTCGACACCCTATTAAAAAACTGCATGGGCACAGAAAAAATACCATAGCAATGAAGAACATCAATGACGAAAGTACTTTTCAAAGGGAAAGGAGAAACCTGCAACTCAGACTCATACAGAGAGGCACAGCCATAGAAAACACATCTTTCAAAATTCTCAAGAAAATATTAAGTTGCAGGTTTACTGCTGAAGCAGATGCCCAAACATCACAAAGTCCATGTGGTTTCAGAAAGGGAAGAAGCAACCTACTTGTGGTGAACTGTACAATAGAGCAAGCTCCCCTCTCCAACATCTGGGGATATAATATTTTTTAGTCTTTACTGACTATAGCAAAGTCTTCAACACTATTAATAGAAAAACACTCGTCCAAAATCTCAGCCTATAAACTGATGACACACAACATTTCTTTACAAGGCAAAATGAAGGAGAATTGCCCCAATTTCATCCTCATACCACTGAAAAGATGAATGACAAGTATTAGTGTCAGTGGTGATAAGAAACAGTTGAAATCATTAAAACTGAATAAAGCTCCAGGATCTGGTGGAATCCCAGTCAGATTCCATAATGAATTTGCGGTTGACTTAGCCGCTCTTCTCACTATAATCTATCATAGATCCCTCAAACAAAAAACCATGCCCAGTTGCTGGAAAAAGGCACAAGTCACACCTGTCTACAAGAAGGTAGCAGAATTGATCCACAAAACTACCATCCAACATCCTTGACATCATTTTGCTGTAGAATCTTAGAACATATTCTGAGCTCGAACATAATGAGGTGTCTTGAACAGAATGACCTTCTCAATGCCAACCAGAATGGTTTTAGAAAACCTCAATCATGCCAAACCCAACTCTCACTTTTCACCCATGACATATTGAAAGCTTTGGATCAATGCAAATACGTAGATGCAGTGTTTCTTGATTTCCGAAAAGCATTTGACACAGTACCACACCTACGCTTATTGTCAAAAGTATGATTATATGGGGTATCAAGTAAAATTAGTGACTGGATTGAGGACTCTTTATTAGAGAGGACACAGCGTGTTACCTTGGACGGAGAGCCGTTGTTAGATAACTTTGGGTGTGCCGCAGGGAAGTGTGTTTGGATGCTTGTTGTTCACGTTGTATGTTAATGAACTGGCAGACAATATTAATAATAAAATCAGGTTTTTTGCAAATGATGCTGTTATCTGTAATCAAGTATCTGAGAGAAGCTGCATAAACATTCAGTCAGATCTTGATAAGATTCCAACGTGGTGCAGCGATTGGAAACTTGCTCTAAATGTTCAGAAATATAAAACTGTGCACTTCACTAAGTGAAAAACATAGTATCCTATGACTATAATATCAATGAGCCACTGTTGGAATTGGACAACTCATACAAATACGTGGGTGTAAGACTTTGTAGAGATATGAAATGGAATGATCACATAGGTTCAGATGCGAGTAAAGCAGGTGAGATAGACTCTAGTTTATTGGTACAATATTGAGGAAGTGCAATCAGTCTACAAAGGAGATTGCTTACAAATCACTTGTGCGAGCGGTTCTAGAATATTGCTCAAGCATGTGGGACCCATAACACACAGGACTAACAGGGGATATTGAACATATACAGAGAAGGGCAGCACGAATGGCCACAGATTTATTTAATCCACGGGAGAGTGTCACAGAAATGCTGAAGGAACTGAGAGGCAGACTCTTCAAGACAGATGTAAACTACCAGAGAAAGTCTATTAACAAAGTTTCAAGAACTGGCTTTAAATAATTACTCTAGGGATATACTACAACCCACTATGTGTCATTCACACAGGGATCGTGAGGATAAGATTAGAATAATTACTGCACACACGAAGGCATTCAATGAATCATTCTTCCCGTGCTCAAACATGAATGGAACAGGGAGAAATCCTAATAACTGATACAATGGGACGTAACCTCTCTGTGCACCTCACAGTGGTTTGCAGAGTATAGAGGTAGATGCAGATAACAAAACTACTTTGACACATCCTCACAGAAAACCACATCAAAATATCTGATGTTATTCCCCTATCCAAGAATTTAATGCGGACAATGGTGTACTACAAGGAGACCTGACACTGTTCAACATCATGACAGCAGACATAATGAAGATCATTATGGACAGCCCAGCAACACTCATACTTTATGCAGAAAATATGGTAATAGGTTTAGAAGACAAAGAAAGTACAAAATACACTAAACAGACTCACATTGGCCCTGCAAAATGACCTATGAATAAACCACAGGAAAAAAGAGATGGTAATCTCAAACCAAAGAGTACACTGGCCCTTCAAAATAAAACACTACAGAGGGAACCAAAACACAAATATCTTGGAATTACCCTACAAACAACACCCATGTGAAATAAAGAGCAACAGCAACAATAAAATTAATTTACAATATCCAACTGACTCGAAGACTTGCAATAAAAACAGCAATGACACTATTTAAAATGCCTTTAGCACCAAAAGCAGCTTAAAGAGATCCAAGTAATCTAAGGGAAACTAAAAACCAATGACCTCACAACATTACGAGACTGTCAAATCCCGCTGTTGTTGTTGTGGTCTTCAGTCCTGAGACTGGTTTGATGCAGCTCTCCATGCTACTCTATCCTGTGCAAGCTTTTTCATCTCCCAGTACCTACTGCAACCTACATCCTTCTGAATCTGCTTAGTGTATTCATCTCTTGGTCTCCCTCTACGATTTTTACCCTCCACGCTGCCCTCCAATACTAAATTGGTGATCCCTTGATGCCTCAGAACATGTCCTACCAACCGATCCCTTCTTCTGGTCAAGTTGTGCCACAAACTTCTATTCTCCCCAATCCTATTCAATACTTCCTCATTAGTTATGTGATCTACCCATCTAATCTTCAGCATTCTTCTGTAGCACCACATTTCGAAAGCTTCTATTCTCTTCTTGTCCAAACTATTTATCGTCCATGTTTCACTTCCATACATGGCTACACTCCATATGAATACTTTCAGAAATGACTTCCTGACACTTAAATCAATACTGGATGTTAACAAATTTCTCTTCTTCAGAAACGCTTTCCTTGCCATTGCCAGCCTACATTTTATATCCTCTCTACTTCGACCATCATCAGTTATTTTGCTCCCCAAATAGTAAAACTCCTTTACTACTTTAAGTGCCTCATTTCCTAATCTAATTCCCTCAGCATCACCCGACTTCATTAGACTACATCCCATTATCCTTGTTTTGCTTTTGTTGATGTTCATCTTATATCCTCCTTTCAAGACACTGTCCATTCCATTCAACTGCTCTTCCAAGTCCCTTGCTGTCTCTGACAGAATTACAATGTCATCGGCGAACCTCAAAGTTTTTATTTCTTCTCCATGAATTTTAATACCCACTCCGAATTTTTCTTTTGTTTCCTTTACTGCTTGCTCAATATACAGATTGAACAACATCGGGGAGAGGCTACAACCCTGTCTTACTCCCTTCCCAACCACTGATTCCCTTTCATGTCCCTCGACTCTTATAACTGCCATCTGGTTTCTGTACAAATTGTAAATAGCCTTTCGCTCCCTGTATTTTACCCCTGCCACCTTTAGAATTTGAAAGAGAGTATTCCAGTCAACATTGTCAAAAGCTTTCTCTAAGTCTACAGATGCTAGAAACGTAGGTTTGCCTTTCCTTAATCTTTCTTCTAAGATAAGTCGTAAGGTCAGTATTGCCTCACGTGTTCCAGTGTTTCTACGGAATCCAAACTGATCTTCCCCGAGGTTGGCTTCTACTAGTTTTTCCATTCGTCTGTAAAGAATTCGTGTTAGTATTTTGCAGCTGTGACTTATTAAGCAGATAGTTCGGTAATTTTCACATCTGTCAACACCTGCTTTCTTTGGGATTGGAATTATTATATTCTTCTTGAAGTCTGAGGGTATTTCGCCTGTTTCATACATCTTGCTCACCAGATGGTAGAGTTTTGTCAGGACTGGCTCTCCCACGGCCGTCAGTAGTTCCAATGCAATATTGTCTACTCCGGGGGCCTTGTTTCGACTCAGGTCTTTCAGTGCTCTGTCAAACTCTTCACGCAGTATCATATCTCCCATTTCATCTTCATCTACATCCTCTTCCATTTCCATAATATTGTCCTCAAGTACATCGCCCTTGTATAGACCCTCTATATACTCCTTCCACCTTTCTGCTTTCCCTTCTTTGCTTAGAACTGGGTTGCCATCTGAGCTCTTGATATTCATACAAGTCGTTCTCTTATCTCCAAAGGTCTCTTTAATTTTCCTGTAGGCGGTATCTATCTTACCCCTAGTGAGATAGGCCTCTACATCCTTACATTTGTCCTCTAGCCATCCCTGCTTAGCCATTTTGCACTTCCTGTCGATCTCATTTTTGAGACGTTTGTATTCCTTTTTGCCTGTTTCACTTACTGCATTTTTATATTTTCTCCTTTCATCAATTAAATGCAATATTTCTTCTGTTACCCAAGGATTTCTACTAGCCCTCGCCTTTTTACCTACTTGATCCTCTGCTGCCTTCACTACTTCATCCCTCAGAGCTACCCATTCTTCTTCTACTGTATTTATTTCCCCCATTCCTGTCAATTGCTCCCTTATGCTCTCCCTGAATCTCTGTACAACCTCTGGTTCTTTTAGTTTATCCAGGTCCCATCTCCTTAAATTCCCACCTTTTTGCAGTTTCTTCAGTTTTAATCTACAGGTCATAACCAATAGATTGTGGTCAGAGTCCACATCTGCCCCTGGAAATGTCTTACAATTTAAAACCTGGTTCTAAATCTCTGTCTTACCATTATATAATCTATATGATACCTTTTAGTATCTCCAGGGTTCTTCCATGTATACAACCTTCTTTCATGATTCTTAAACCAAGTGTTAGTTATGATTATGTTGTGCTCTGTGCAAAATTCTACCAGGCGGCTTCCTCTTTCATTTCTGTCCCCCAATCCATATTCACCTACTATGTTTCCTTCTCTCCCTTTTCCTACACTCGAATTCCAGTCACCCATGACTATTAAATTTTCTTCTCCCTTCACAATCTGAATAATTTCTTTTATTTCATCATACATTTCTTCAATTTCTTCGTCATCTGCAGAGCTAGTTGGCATATAAACTTGTACTACAGTAGTAGGTGTGGGCTTCGTATTTATCTTGGCCACAATAATGCGTTCACTATGCTGTTTGTAGTAGCTTACCCGCATTCCTATTTTCCTATTCATTACTAAACCTACTCCTGCATTACCCCTATTTGATTTTGTGTTTATAACCCTGTAGTCACCTGACCAGAAGTCTTGTTCCTCCTGCCACCAAACTTCACTAATTCCCACTATATCTAACTTCAACCTATCCATTTCCCTTTTTAAATTTTCTAACCTACCTGCCCGATTAAGGGATCTGACATTCCACGCTCCGATCCGTAGAACGCCAGTTTTCTTTCTCCTGATAACGACATCCTCTTGAGTAGTCCCCGCCCGGAGATCCGAATGGGGGACTATTTTACCTCCGGAATATTTTACCCAAGAGGACACCATCATCATATAATCATACAGTAAAGCTGCATGTCCTCGGGAAAAATTACGGCTGTAGTTTCCCCTTGCTTTCAGCCATTCGCAGTACCAGCACAGCAAGGCCGTTTTGGTTATTGTTACAAGGCCAGATCAGTCAATCATCCAGACTGTTGCCCTTGCAACTACTGAAAAGGCTGCTGCCCCTCTTCAGGAACCACACGTTTGTCTGGCCTCTCAACAGATACCCCTCCGTTGTGGTTGCACCTACGGTACGGCTATCTGTATCGCTGAGGCACGCAAGCCTCCCCACCAACGGCAAGGTCCATGGTTCATGGGGGGGCAAATCCCGCTATATGAAATGAATCCTGGGCATCAGGAAAACAGTGCCTTCAAGACTGGCCTACATCTTAAATGAAAGAAACCATCTTCACAGAAGGCATCAGAACACAGATGCTTCTGCCAAACACCATGGTCTACAAAAGCACATGCCAAATACTCATAGAAAAACAGAACTTTTTCTGGAACAACTTCTACTCAACTGATGTCATAATAAAGGAAGAATGGAAACAGGCAAGCTGCAAACTCCAACATGTAGTAACACGATATGCAAAACATGGTTCTTTACCACAATTTCTGTCTAAATAAGATAGTCCACCAGACAAATGAAGATTGCGTATGTGTGATGTGTAATGAACACTGAGAAAGATACCATGCCAAAAATGGTGAAAAAAGATGACTGTCAATAATAAAACTAAACTAGAATAATGTAACTTAGTCTTGTATTTGCACATCATCTGCATTTTCATTAACAAAAAAACTACAATCACAGAGTAAACATGGATACTGTACACAATATGGTATTGGAAGATCAGAGAGTACTGGTATGTAAAATAGTAATGGAGCAGGTATACCAGAAGAAAGTGTATAGTCTGTGAAACTTCCTTGCAGATTAAAGCTGTGTGCCGGACCGAGACTCGAACTCAGGACCTTTGCCTTTCGAGAGCAAGTGCTCTACCAACTGAGCTATCCAAGCATGACTTATGCCCCATCCTCACAGCTTAACTTCTGCCAGTATCTCGTCCCCTACCTTCCAAACTTTACAGAAGCTCTCCTGTGAACCCTGCAGAACTAGCACTCCTCAAAGAAAGGATATTACGGAGACATGGCTTAGCCACAGCCTGGGGGATGTTTCCAGAATGAGATTTTCACTCTTCAGCGGAGTGTGCGCTGATATGAAACTTCATGGCAGATTAAAACTGTGTGCTGGACTGAGACTCGAGCTCAGGACCTTTGCCTTTCGCAGGCAAGTGCTCTACCAACTGAGCTACCCAAGCACGACTCACGCCTGTCCTTACAGCTTTACTTCTGCCAGTATCTCGTTTGGAAGGTAGGAGACGAGATACTGGCAGAAGTAAAGCTGTGATTACGGGGCGTGAGTCGTGCTTGGGTAGCTCAGTTGGTAGAGCACTTGCCCGCGAAAGGCAAAGGTCCCGAGTTCAAGTCTTGGTCTGGCACACAGTTTTAATCTGCCAGGAAGTTTCATATCAGTGCACACTCCACTGCAGAGTGAAAATCTCATTCTGGAAACATCCCCCAGGTTGTGGCTAAGCCATGTCTCCGCTATACCCTTTCTTTCAGGAGTGCTAGTTCTGCAGGGTTCGCAGGAGAGCTTCTGTAAAGTTTGGAAGGTAGGAGACGAGATACTGGCAGAAGTAAAGCTGTGAGGACGGGGCGTGAGCTGTGCTTGGGTAGCTCAGTTGGTACAGCACTTGCCCACGAAAGGCAATGGTCCCGAGTTCGAGTCTCGGTCCGGCACACAGTTTTAATCTGCCAGGAAGTTTCGTATCAGTGCACACTCTGCTGCAGAGTGAAAAATCTCATTCTGTATAGTCTGTATTTATCAATGGTGTTATGCCATTTACTGTACAGAATTGTATAAACTGTGTTTCCTCAAAATTTAGTGAGAGTCCATTTGCAGAGAATTTGCATTTTCTGAATGACATTATTTACAGTTTCCTCAACTGATTCTTGCTTGTTGGATGTGGTTACTATACTTGTATCATCAGCGACAAAAACTAGCTTTGCATCTTCATGAATATATAGGGTGTTTCAAATGTGATGGTCAATATTCAGGGATATGACAGGAATGATCATTCGAAACAAAAAAGTCAAGTAAACATGGGATCTAAAATGTATACCTTAAGAGCTATCAGTAATTCTTGACCTTTGACACTGTGAAACAAATCTCTTCTGATGCAAGCTCTTTGCTTTCCATATTTTGGGAAGTGGTAGTATGGACCAAAACAAGAAAAAAAATGTCCAGTTAACATGTGCTCTAAAATGCATATCTTAAGAGCTATGAGCACTTGTTCATCTTCTCTACTTTGAAATACAACTCTCTAAAGAACAAGTGCTCATAACTTTTGAGATATGCATTTTAAAGCAGATGTTTACAGTGGCAAGTAATTAATATACAGAGTCCACCAGAGAAATGTATACACTCCTTGTCAGACTCTATCGAGGTATCGATACTGTCATTTGATTTGAGTTACGAGTGTGTTATAGTATGGTCTTTGGCTCAACAGATGTTAGTACTTTCATCTCAGTACTGAGAAAACAAGATGACTGGAGCACACTTGACATTCGAGCAACAAAAATGTATTTTGAAGTGGTTTTTCAAGAAGTGCAACATCAGTGGAGGCGGGAGTTTGAAACAGAACCGCCAACCCGCCTAACAATTAAACGAATCATTGACAGGTTTGAATTGCATGGAACAATTTGTGATATTCACAAAGAAGATCAGGAAGACATTGTACAGCTACAAGTCCAGTTTCGTCGGCTCTCATGTTGGAAATGTTTGTTAATTCTTCATGGAAGTCTGCTACTCAATGTGCATGTGAAGTGAGGGTTAGCAGTACAAGTGTACGAAGAATTCTGAAAGCTGCAAAGTGGAAAGTTTACATTCCATGATTATGGCATGCAATAATGAAGATGATCCTGATAGCCGAATGCAATTTTGCAAATGGTATCAGCAAATGGTAACTGATGACAAAAAATTTTTGACAGACATAGTGTGGAGTGATGAGGCACAATATAAACTTAATGGAACCGTGAATCGGCATAATAGTGTGTACTGGGCACCGGAAAATCCGCATTTTTATGTGGATAAAGTGGTCAGTTTATCATGGGTTCATGTGTGATGTGGACTATCATCTAGGGGGTTAGTAGGACCCTTTTTCTTTGATGCTACTGTCACTGGAGAAGTGTACCTGGAAATGTTAATCACATCAATTTTGCCAGGTATATGTATGGAGATGATGAAGAGGTCTTATACTGACAGGTTGGGGCACCACCATACTACCACCTAGCCGTACATGATTTCCTGGATGACAATTTTCCGGGGCATTGGATTGAGTTCCCTCCACAGTCACCAGATCTAACAACTATGGACTTTTACTTGTGGGGAACTGTGAAAGATAACATCTATCGACGTAAGCCACGCATGCTCGAGGAACTTTGCCAGCAGATTAGAGTGACGTGTAGCGATCTCCACTGTAACACTGACTGACGTAGTTGTGGCAACTGCTCTTTGTTCTGTTATGTGTATAGCCGCTAACAGTGAACATTCTGAAAATTTAAAGTAACCATGTGCTAAACTGAAGGTTGTACAACATGTGTGATTAATTATTACATGTAAAATAAACACATAAGTAATACTTTTCATTCCTTAAAGTGGGTATACATTTTTTCTGGTGGATTCCAAGGGACCCAAGACTGAACCCAATGGGACACTATTCTTGATACCTCCCCAGTTAGAGGACTCTGGTGATTTTTGCAGACTATCTGTACTGTTAATTTCAACCTTCCGTATTCTTCCAGTTAAATATGAATTAAACCATTTGTGCACTGTCCCACTCGCACCACAATACTTAAGCTTCTCTAGAAGAATTTCATGATTCACATTCACACAATCAAAAGCCTTTGAGAGATCACAAAATATCTCAATGGGTGATGTTCAGTTATTCATTGCAATTAATATTTGATCAGTGAAAGTATATATAGTAATTTCTGTTGAAAAGCCTTTCTGAAAACCAAACTGACATTTTGTTAGTACTTCATTTTTACGAATATGTGATGCCACTCTTGAATACATTACTTTTTCAAGAACTTTGGATAAAGCTGTCAGAAGTGAGATTGGGCGGTAGTTGCTCGCATCAGACCTATCCCCTTTTTTATGCAATGGTTCAACAACAGCATATTTCAGTGTATCTAGAAAAATGCCCTGTTTCAGTGAGCTACGACATATGTGGCTGATAATCCTACTTATTTGTTCGGAACAAGCTTTTAGTACTCTGTTGGAAATGACACCAATTCCATGTGAGCTTTTACTTTTGAGTGAATCTATTATTTTCCTAATTTCAGTAGGAGAGGTGGGCTGAACTTCAATTTTATCAAATTGGATGGGTATTGCATGCTGAGGGAATTAGATTAGGAAATGAGACACTTAAAGTAGTAAAGGAGTTTTGCTATTTGGGGAGCAAAATAACTGATGATGGTCGAAGTAGAGAGGATATAAAATGTAGACTGGCAATGGCAAGGAAAGCGTTTCTGAAGAAGAGAAATTTGTTAACATCGAATATAGATTTAAGTGTCAGGAAGTCGTTTCTGAAAGTATTTATGTGGAGTGTAGCCATGTATGGAAGTGAAACATGGACGATAAATAGTTTGGACAAGAAGAGAACAGAAGCTTTCGAAATGTGGTGCTACAGAAGAATGCTGAAGATTAGATGGGTAGATCACATAACTAATGAGGAGGTATTGAATAGAATTGGGGAGAAGAGGAGTTTGTGGCACAACTTGACAAGAAGACCGGTTGGTAGGACATGTTCTGAGGCATGAAGGGATCACAAATTTAGCATTGGAGGGCAGCGAGGAGGGTAAAAATCGTAGAGGGAGACCAGGAGATGAATACATTAAGCAGATTCAGAAGGATGTAGGTTGCAGTAAGTACTGGGAGATGAAGAAGCTTGCACAGGATAGAGTAGCATGGAGAGCTGCATCAAACCAGTCTCAGGACTGAAGACAACAACAACATGGGTATTGCCTCTTCCATATACTGCCTTGAATTTTCTAATGAATAGCTGGATCCTATTTTCTCTACAACACTTCAAAATGATTATTAAAAATGTTTTCTGCTTCTGACTTCTTGTTAACAGACTGTTCATTGAGTTTGATAGAAATACGGTCTTCCTGTGTTCTCAGTTGGCCTGTTTCCCTTTTAACAATATTCCAAATTGTTTTAAATTTATTATGAGATGCGTTAATCTCAGACATAATGCACACACTTCTGGACTTTTTAATAACTTTTCTGAATACAGTGCAGTAGTTTTTATAATGTTTCACTGTTTTGGGATCATTACTCCTCCAAACAATAAGATACATTTCCCTTTTCTGTTTACACGGTATTTTTATCCCTTTAGTAGGCCATGGCTTTTTACATGGTTTCTTACAATTATATTTCACCGTTTTCTTAGGGAAACTGTCTTCAAATACGAGGGCCGTTCAGAAAGTAACCTCCGGTTGATTTAAAAAAATACACCAAGTTAAATAAAAATATTTTAATATATACATCTTACAACTACATCTTTGCACTATTTTTCTACATAGTCTCCATAGCGATTGAGGCACTTATCGTATCTCTTCACAAGCTTTGAAATTCCTTCTGCATAAAAATCACCCGCTTGTGCCTGGAGCCAGCCTGTGACCGCATCTTTGAGCTCTTCGTCGTCATCAAACCGCTGTGACCCGAGCCATTTCTTCAAATGCATGAAGAGGTGATAATCACTTGGCGCCAGGTCTGGGCTGTAAGGTGGATGGTTGATAATGTCCCACTTGAAGGACTCAAGAAGGGCCGTTGTTCTGCGAGCAGAGTGAGGACGGGCGTTATCGTGCAAAAAAACGATACCGGAAGTCAGCATACCACGGCATTTGTTCCGTATAGCCCGTCGTAACTTTTTTATTGTTTCACAGTACACGTCTTGATTAATGGTCGTACCACGTTCCATGAATTCAACCAACAACACCCCTTTGGCATCCCAAAACACCGTTGCCATCAGTTTTCTGGCAGAAAAATCTTGCGAGGCTTTTCTTGGTTTGGTAGGCGAATTTGAATGTGCCCACATCTTTGATTGTTCTTTTGTCTCAGGGTTCACGTACTTAATCCAGGTTTCGTCACCGGTCACGATTCTGTTTAACAATGGTTCTCCTTCGTCCTCATAACGTGACAAAAAGTCTAATGCAGAGGCCATTCTTTTTGAGTTTTGTGGTGGTCGGTAAGAATTTTGGGCACCCATCATGCACAGAACTTATGGTAACCCAATCTTGCTGTCACTATCTCGTACAAGAGAGTCTTAGAAACCTGTGGAAAACCAGTAGACAACTCCGACATTGAGAAACGTCGATTTTCACGAACTTTTGCATCAACTGTCTGAACGAGTTCGTCAGTCACAAATGATGGTCTACCACTCCTCTCTTCATCATGAACGTTTTCTCGTCCACTTTTAAATAAACGTACCCATTCACGGACAACTCCTTCACTCATAACTCTTGGTCCGTACACGGCACAAAGCTCACGATGAATAGCTGCTGCAGAATATCCTTCGGCTGTAAAAAACCTTATGACAGCACGCACTTCACATTTGGCGGGGTTTTCTATTGCAGCACACATTTCAAACTGCCACAAAAACTAAACTAGCGCAGGTACGACGTTCACTCGACCACGGCTTGATGCCGACTGACCTGTTGAGTGCGTGAACGCACAGATGGCGCCGCTACTCCCCCCACAACCCGCACTGTGACCAATCGGAGCTTACTTTCTGAACCGCCCTCGTATACTCACAAAGGTATTATGACATTGGTTAAATTTTAAATTAGCATAAGGTTCCCCATACACCTCATCCCAGTCTAACTGTTGTAAGCTTTCCCTAAAATTTTCAATTGTTAAATCGGTAATTGAACACACTACTTTGGGGGACTGTTTTGCATTACTGTATGGAGCTACACTACTGGCCATTAAAATTGCTACACCAAGAAGAAATGCAGATGATAAACGGGTATTCATTGGACAAATATATTATACTAGAACTGACATGTGATAACATTTTCATGCAATTTGGGTGCGTTGATCCTGAGAAATCAGTACCCAGAACAACCAACTCTGGCCGTAATAACAGCCTTGATACGCCTGGGCATTGAGTCAAACAGAGCTTGGATGGCATGTACAGGTACAGCTGCCCATGCAGCTTCAACACGATACCACAGTTCATCAAGAGTAGTGACTGGCGTATTGTGACGAGCCAGTTGCTCGGCCACCATTGACCAGGTGTTTTCAATTGGTGAGAGATCTGAAGAATGTGCTGGCCAGGGCAACAGTCGAACATTTTCTGCATCCAGAAAGGCCCGTACAGGACCTGCAACATGCGGTCATGCAATATCCTGCTGAAATATAGGGTTTCGCAGGGATCGAATGAAGGTAGAGCCACGGGTCGTAACACATCTGAAATGTAACATCTACTGTTCAAAGTGCCGTCAATGCAAACAAGAGGTGACTGAGACGTGTAACCAATGGCACCCCATACCATCACGCCGGGTGATACGGCAGTATGGTGATGACGAATACATGTGCGTTCACCATGATGTCGCCAAACACGAATGCGACCATCGTGATGCTGTAAACAGAACCTGGATTCATCCAAAAAAATGACATTTTGCCATTCATGCAACCAGGTTCGTCGTTGAGTACATCGTCGCAGGCGCTCCTGTCTGTGATACAGCATCAAGGGTAACCACAGCCATGGTCTCCGAGCTGATAGTCCATGCTGCTGCAAACATCGTCTGACTGTTCGTGCAGAAGTTGTTGTCTTGCAAACGTCCCCATCTGTTGACTCAGGGATCAAGATGTGGCTGCACAATCCGTTATAGCCATGCGGATAAGATGCCTGTCATCTCGACTGATAGTGATTACAAGGCCGTTGGGATCCAGCATGGCGTTCCGTATTACCCTCCTGAACCCACCGATTCCATATTCTGCTAACAGTCATTGGATTTCGACTAACGCGAGCAGCAATGTCGCAATACGATAAACCACAATCGCATTAGCTACAATCCGACCTTTATCAAAGTCAGAAACATGATGATATGCATTTCTCCTCCTTACACGAGGCATCACAACAACGTTTCACCAGGCAACGCCGGTCAACTGCTGTTTGTGTATGAGCAATCGGTTGGAAACTTTCCTCATGTCAGCACGTTGTAGGTGTCGCCATTGGTGCCAACCTTGTGTGAATGCTCTGAAAAGCTAATCATTTGCATATCACAGCATCTTCTTCCTGTCAGTTAAATTTCACGTCTGTAGAACGTCATCTTTGTGGTGTAGCAATTTTAATGGCCAGTAGTGTATATCATATACTGTAACTAGCTGTGCATCATGATCAGACAGACCATCAGAAAGCTTTATGTCAGCTGGGTGCTGCATTTCTTGAATGTTGCCCAAAAGCAAATGCTAAAACCAAATCTTCAATAATGTTTGGAACATTTGATAAAGAAGGCAACTGATTTTATGTCCCAATTCATTTCTCCAGATGAGATATGGGACCATCACTTCATGCATAAAAAAAGCACAAAGCTGATTTTATCTGCCAAAAAGGCAGACTTTTTCTTGGGATTCTTTTTCTCGGACTGCTTTTGGGTATTCAGCCAGGTGGTGGTGTCCAGATTGTGGCAGACTGACTTATTGTCATACTTGGGCAGGGGTGCTGAGAATATGTAAACCATCAGAAACACTGCATATTATGTATCTCAACATAGCCAGTGCTCTCCGTGATTCCTGTGGTGCTTGCCATTTGGAACTTAATAGTTTTATGAATTCTATGGATGTGGTAAGCATAATCCCCACCCCAACCTAATAAGGATACTGAAATGCTAAAGTACAATCTTTGAATAAAAAAGACAAAGTACTATGCAAAGATATATATAAAATAAAACTGAGAAGTAATATTAGCTCCAACAAAATTTTGCAGGTGTTCACAAAAGGGAAATGGAATGCATGTAGAGAATTATGCACTTCTTGTTTTCAGTTGATTAGATCAACAGCACATGGTCTGTTTCATATATGATCCTTAACAGGAATAACAGGAAAATCATACTTTATTTGGCAAAAAATGTTGAAATCCAGCTACAAACACTGCTAAAAATAAAATTTTAATACACATTTGACTCACAATGTCAAAATAACAAGAGAGGGAACACTAAAGGTAAGGAAAAGGGAATAAGGATGAGTAGCAGAGAACTGAGACTGGTGAATGTTTAAGCCAAGAGAATGTTGTAATGGTGGCTATGTCTGAGGGATGGCTGCCACGCAAATGGTCCAGTGGAGGTGGTACTGAGAAGCTGTCTCCAGATGGCAGCTGCTGAAGTCACTATTCTGGTGTGCATTTTCAGCAACCAAGAGGTCATGTTCGCAGTTTGCCACATTTTGGCAGTAGCAGTAGGTGCTTAGTTGCTCTGGCAATGTAAAAGGTGGTGTAAATACTTCAGGATTGAAGTACACCACTCACCAGAGCAGATACATTGACACACAAAAGAAAGAAGCCTTGCTAGCTTTCAGAGTTATCCTTCTACAAGCTAGAGTAATGACTCCAAAAGCTAGCAAGTTTTCTATCTTTTGTGTACCTATGGACAACTCGATGCTTCTGTTTTCCGGTAAGTGGTCTCCTTTAATACCTAAGTATTTACAGTCTACAAGAGCTTTCCTATGACATTAATGTTTGTGTAGTAATTTAATTCTAATGAAGTGCACTTATATGTAATGAGGTGATTCTCAACAGAATTGGTGATGAATGAAATATGTAGAAAATAAAAGATAGAAGATGGAACAGGTTCATATGACATATTTAAGACATCAGGGAAGACTTCAATGAACCTAAACACAGCTATTGAGTATGGAAATTGTAAGCAAAGTCAGAAACTGGAATATATTCAATAAATATTTGTGTATGTTGGGGGTAAATGATACTCTGAGAGGAAGAGATTGGCACAACACAGCAAATCCTGGTATGCCACACCATATCAGTCAGAAAGCTGTTTGCCTGCCTACCCTGTGCCTCCTTCCCCCTCTCCACACACACAAAACTGAAGGTAGTTCCTGTACAACTGGAAGATGATGTGGCTGCTTTCACAAGGGGTGCTACTTTTCATCACATAAAAGTGGCGATGAGGAGAAACACTCCTGTAACATTTGAATACAGTATCTGTGGTGTGCTGTTTGACACAGACACAGAGATTAAATATCTGGGCATAATATTGCAAAGTGACATGAAATGGAATGAGCACTTAAGGTCGATTGTAGTGAAAGCAATTGGTTGATTTTATTTTACTGGGAAAATTCTTGGAAACTGTAGCTCATCTATAAAGAAGACCACACACAGAACAATTTTGTGATCCATTCTTGAGTACTGCTTGAACGTTTGGGATACCCAACAGATTGTAATGATGAAAGAAATCGAAGCAATTGAGAGGCGTCCTGCTAGATCTACTTCCAGTAGATTCAATCACAATAGATTGTCACAAATGGGGGAAAGAAATACAGTAGAAGAAGAATGGGTAGCTCTGAGGGATGAAGTAGTGAAGGCAGCAGAGGATCAAGTAGGTAAAAAGACGAGGGCTAGTAGAAATCCTTGGGTAACAGAAGAAATATTGCATTTAATTGATGAAAGGAGAAAATATAAAAATGCAGTAAATGAAGCAGGCAAAAAGGAATACATACGTCTCAAAAATGAGATCGCCAGGAAGTGCAAAATGGCTAAGCAGGGATGGCTAGAGGACAAATGTAAGGATGTAGAGCCTTATCTCACTAGGGGTAAGATAGATACTGCCTACAGGAAAATTAGAGAGACCTTTGGAGATAAGAGAACCACTTGTATGAACATCAAGAGCTCAGATGGAAACCCAGTTCTAAGCAAAGAAGGGAAAGCAGAAAGGTGGAAGGAGTATATAGAGGGTCTATACAAGGGTGACATACTTGAGGACAATATTCTGGAAATGGAAGAGAATGTAGATGAAGATGAAATGGGAGATACAATACTGCGTGAAGAGTTTGACAGAGCACTGAAAGACCTGAGTCGAAACAAGGCCCCGGGAGTAGACAACATTCCATTAGAACTACTGACGGGCTTGGGAGAGCCAGTCCTGATAAAACTCTACCATCTGGTGAGCAAGATGTATGAGACAGGTGAAATACCCTCAGACTTCAAGAAGAATATAATAATTCCAATCCCAAAGAAAGCAGGTGTTAACAGATGTGAAAATTACCGAACAATCAGTTTAATAAGCTACAGCTGCAAAATATTAATGCAAATTCTTTACAGACGAATGGAAAAACAAGTAGAAGCCAACCTTGGGGAAGATCAGTTTGGATTCCGTAGAAATATTGGAACACGTGAGGCAATACTGACCTTACGACTTATCTTCGAAAAAATATTAAGGAAAGGCAAACCTATGTTTCTAGCATTTGTAGACTTAGAGAAAGCTTTTGACAAAGTTGACTGGAATACTCTCTTTCAAATTCTAAAGGTGGCAGGGGTAAAATACAGGGAGCGAAAGGCTATTTACAATTTGTACAGAAACCAGACGACAGTTATAAGAGTCGAGGGACATGAAAGGGAAGCAGCGGTTGGGAAGGGAATGAGACAGGGTTGTAGCCTCTCCCCGATGTTATTCAATCTGTATATTGAGCAAGCAGTAAAGGAAACAAAAGAAAAATTTGGAGTAGGTATTAAAATCCATGGAGAAGAAATAAAAACTTTGAGGTTCGCCGATGACATTGTAATTATGTCAGAGACAGCAAAGGACTTGGAAGAGCAGTTGAATGGAATGGACAGTGTCTTGAAAGGAGGATATAAGATGAACATCAACAAAAGCAAAATGAGGATAATGGAATGTAGTCGAATTAAGTCAGGTGATGCTGAGGGAATTAGATTAGGAAATGAGACACTTAAAGTAGTAAAGGAGTTTTGCTATTTGGGGAGCAAAATAACTGATGATGGTCGAAGTAGAGAGGATATAAAATGTAGACTGGCAATGGCAAGAAAAGCGTTTCAAAAGAAGAGAAATTTGTTAACATTGAATATAGATTTAAGTGTCAGTAAGTCGTTTCTGAAAGTATTTGTATGGAGTGTAGCCATGTATGGAAGTGAAACATGGATGATAAATAGTTTGGACAAGAAGAGAATAGAAGCTTTCGAAATGTGGCGCTACAGAAGAATGCTGAAGATTAGATGGGTAGATCGCATAACTAATGAGGAGGTATTGAATAGAACCGGGGAGAAGAGGAGTTTGTGGCACAACTTGACAAGAAGAAGGGACTGGTTGGAAGGACATGTTCTGAGGCATCAAGGGATCACAAATTTAGCATTGGAGGGCAGTGTGGAGGGTAAAAATCATAGAGGGAGACCAAGAGATGAATACACTAAGCAGATTCAGAAGGACGTAGGTTGCAGTAAGTACTGGGAGATGAAGAAGCTTGCACAGGATAGAGTAGCATGGGGAGCTGCATCAAACCAGTCTCAGGACTGAAGACAACAACAACAACAACAACAACAACAGATTCAATCAACATGCTAGTACCATGGAAATACTCCATGAATTCAAATGGGAACCACTGGAGGAAAGAATACATTCTTACTGAGAGAGTTTACAGAACTGGTCATTATGACAGACTGCAGAATGATTCTACTGCCATTAATGTATTTCTTGCATAAGAACTACAAAGACAATATAAGAGAAACAAGAGCTTTTACATACAGAGTGTCATTTTTTTCTGCACTTCATTCGCAAGTGCGACAGGAATGGGAATGACTAACAGTGATACAGTGTACCCTCCACCATGTACCATATGGTGGTTCGCAGTGTATGTATGTAGATCTAAATAGGAAACACCTGCAACAAGACTTCAACAAGAAATGATGTGTGGGTATATAGCAGCTTCTGCATCTGGGTTATAGACAGTACAGTTAATTGTGATATCCAAGACTGGGATCAAGACTAGTATTGGCATCAAGTAGAATACTGTACATGTTGACTTAGTGGGAGAACATCACTTTGGCTCAGCAGGGTAAGTTTTTGTAAGGTAACCCCCATTTCAATGCATGACAAGAAAATGGTTCAAATGGCTCTGAGCACTATGCGACTTAACTTCTGACGTCATCAGTCGCCTAGAACTTAGAACTAATTAAACCTAACTAACCTAAGGACATCACACACATCCATGCCCGAGGCAGGATTCGAACCTGCGACCGTAGCGGTCACGCGGTTCCAGACTGAAGCGCCTTTAACCGCACGGCCACACCGGCCGGCTACATGACAAGAGGTAGTCAAAGTCCAGAAAAACGATATTGCTGGTTTGATAAGAAGAGTAAATGAACTAATAGTTGATGTTGGTTAGTCGACACACAAGGATTTTTGGGGTTACAGAAGCACTGTGTAGAGGGTCTGGCATGGTTATCAGTCTACTTCCCATTACAGATATGCCACCCACCTGTACCAAGACAGGTACTTCTTGACGTGTGTGTGTGTGTGTGTGTGTGTGTGTGTGTGTGTGTGACTCCTAATCATCAGAATTAAATGAAGCAATGATTTTATACTGTAAAAACTAATACACCAACAAAATAATCAATTTTTAAAATATAACTGAATAGAAAAAAAAAGATCTTCTCACCAAGCAGTGGGAAGAGAAAGTACATTTAAAGTTATGGAAATGTACAAGCTTTTGCAGACCCCAACAATCAGTCTTTCCTTCTCATGCTGTCCTGTAAGTCTCAGGATTCTGGTTGACTTTCCCATAACTTTCCCCATTTCCTTCATCTCTCTTCCTTTCCTTTCAACCCTTCTGGGCTCAACAGAAACATCCGATCTCACGCGTCGGCTTTGACCCATGACGTAAGGGTGTTGTGGTGTGTGACGTCATTACGGCGTGGAGTTTGGTTTGTGAGTGTGGCGTGTTTGTAGATGTTGCCTCGTTGACGTTACCTTAGTAGGAGTTTTAGGGCCTGTAATATATAGTTTACCTTTTTACTGTACTTTTTGTTTTAACGTCGTGTATGAGGCTTTTATCAGTTTGCCATTAGATTGTTCAATCTTTATGGTCTATATGTTTTGTCGCTACTCGTTATGTCTAATGAATCAACATTGTTTTTTTATTTTTTTTTTATTTGTTTCTTTTTTTTTATCTTTTGATTGACCTACACATTGATCTGTAGCGTAGCCCTGAATACGAGGTTAGGTTGGGAGTTTTTTTCTGGCGGGAGGGGGGGGGGGGGGTCAGGAGGGGGCGCAGCCCCCCCCCCCCCCCTGCCTGGCCTTGAGTACCACTTGTTTATTATTATCTTTGTTTGCTATCAATGTTAGCAGATTGTTCTTGTGAAACCTTCGTGTGTGTTGTTTTTCTATGTGTTTTCGTCTTTGTGATACGTATGCAACGTTTCTATATCCGCCATATTGGAATTGTCGTTTCCGCTATATTTGTGACGTCATGGGTCAAAGCCGACGGGTTAGATCGGACGCTTCCATATTTCCCCCTTCTGCCAGAAGAAGAAGCCACTGGCTCCACAAGCGTGCACATTTCCATAACTTTAATATGTATTTTCTCCTGCCATCACTGGGTAAGTAGATTATTTTTACCTATCCATTTTTGTGTTGTAAAGCATGTAAAACACAATTTTCACATTAAAAATATAAAATAGATTAGTATGATATAATTATGTGTAATTTATAAATTTTATAACTTACTTCAGGCGTGTCCACAACTTTCAGAGGATTAATATTAATTTCTCGTACGCTGAGCTCATTCTGAATTGTCCTGTCATTTCCTTGTTCTGAGCTCCAGCCTTCAGTTAAAAAGGAAAAGTATCCCACATTTGGAGGTCCTACAAAAAAGTGATACAGTTAAAAATTTAATGCATGTGGTATGTGGGAGAGAGGAATATAGGAACATGCACAGAGAGACAGAGACAGAGACAGAGACAGAGAGAGAGAGAGAGAGAGAGAGAGAGAGAGACAAAGGGTGGTGCTACTGATAAACACATAACACGTATAGAGCCATTTTGTGTCTTACCAACTTTAACTTTCATATGTGGCTCTCCTTCTTGATCACAGTTGGGATAAACATTCGACGTTGTCACAGACAAATCAACTGTTGATATTTGCAGGTTGTGAGCATTTCCACATTCCTCATTAACAACTTGACTGTAGTCAATTTTCTTTTTAAATTCTGAAAACATAAACAAAGAACACTTTTATATTCAAAATACATTGATAATTAGCCTATCTATAATTTTCCAATAACTTCAGTGAAATATTGACACAGCTTTTCTTCGGCCAGCTCTAATTATTAGACTGCTACAGATACACCGGTCCCTTTCTGCCTTCCTGCCAGTATTTGCCATTTAATATTTGCAGATTCTGGGAAAATCCTAGAAATATCTTGTTAAACTAATACTTGGAAGATTCCAGGAAATTTTATGTTGGTATTAATAGTAGGCAGTTCTGTGCCATTTTCACTTTCTCTCAAGTTTATTATGCAAATCTTATTTTGCCTTTAAGCATTTTGTGTGAATTCTTAACATCCTGCCTACCACGGATGTAGATACATCAACCAAGGAGTCAGTCAACTGTATCAATTTTGCATCTCTTCCAAGTGTGGTGGTAAATGTACGAGAACTGAAGAGGGCATGTTGCACTGCCTGTACTGTTAGGGCACTGCAGCCAAATCACCAGTTTGGATCTAGCAGCCTTATCGAGGTTCCAAGTGTACCAGGAATGTTGACAACAACATCAAGTTGTCATTTTCATCTGTGAAACTGTGTTCTGTGACAGCACCAAGCCCTGCTGTGTGTGATTGTCAAGAACTTAAGTCACTGCTCCTCAATGTGCACTTGCAAGTAATATCTTCAGTACCATTCCATCAACTTAAACTAAGACCAAATACAATGATGTTTACATTTTATATATACCACAAGTGTCTCAAAATAGTTTTCTTAGTAAATAAAGTATTGTGTCTGAATTAGTTGGTTTACGACATAGCATCACTCTAACGTTCAGTACATAGTTCAAATGGCTCTGAGCACTACGGGACTTAACTGCTGTAGTCATCAGTCCCCTAGAACTTAGAACTACTTAAACTTAACTAACCTAAGGACATCATGCCCGAGGCAGGATTCAAACCTGCGACCATAGCGGTCGCGCGGTTCCAGACTGTAGCGCCTAGAACCGCTCGGCCACTCCGGCCGGCTCAGTACATGGTTCTTAGAATGTTGTGCCCTGCCCGCGATGTAATAACATACTATTTTCTTTTTCTATCAAATTATTAAGCACTAAGTCAATGAACTGCGCTGGAAGTCAGTTAATATGTATGCCCAGAATATTGTGCGTGGTGTATCATTATTATCTGTGTTTTGTTCTATATAAGAATGCACGCCCATCTTTTTTCTTTTCTCTTCTCTTCTTCTTCTTCTTCTTCTTTAATCGTGTGCTTTTCCTACAGCATCTTACGCTATCAGGTTCCTATTTTCTTCCATTTTGTTCAAATGAACTAAATTTGTACTCCTGTTAGGAATTTATTTACTCACTCTATTATTATCGACAAATGCGAATACTGATAGGATCTTGTTATGAACACTTTATTCTTTTGCTCCAGAGTTGAACTAAGATTATTGTAATACTCTGCCACTGTTGTGGGTCACCACTTAAAATTATTAACTTTTTGACTTGGTCTGCATTATTCCCCAAATGCGGAGTATGTGTTTAATCACACTGGAATGACTTTCCTCTGCTGTAGACATGTTTACTCATCACACTAAATGGCCATGTATATTACGGATTTTTCAAAAGCACTGCCACTCAGTTACCTGGGTATTGTGTACACGCTGGCACATACAGCCACATTTCTATCTAAATATCCTAGTACTTGTTCAGATTTTTGGCCTTTTATTTGGGGTTATATGCTCATTTGCTGTTGTGGTCTGTTGTTTCTGTTTTTGATTTCAAATAGTGACCAACTATATGTGAAGACTGATATAAAGGTGCTGTTTTCTTTACTTTTCTGCTCTATGTAATTGGAGTAAAATATACAATTGATGACAACGCATCTGTGTGGAGCAGAGGAAGAAAACCAAGAAAAGTGACAGCAACAATAAATTCCTCAATATTCATAATTGTGATGACTCTTGTATATAGTGTCAAGGTAACAGTCCTAAGCCATGCATAAAACTGTGTATTACAAACTATACTTTTGTTTCTACAAAAGACACAGTAGATATTTGTTCTGAATAAGAACAATCTAAGTGTGTCACTACACCACATGTAAAACAAGCACTTTTTACCAAGACATTATATTGAGAAACACAAGAAAGTTTATTTAACAGCATATTTAATTATTCATATTCAAGGCACAATGTCAACTAATGAATGATTCAATCATTATTTCATCTTTTCTCATATTTCTTACTGAACACCTGATAAATATACAAATTTTGTGCCAAGAAACAAGACATAAGTGCAAAACATGCAACACACCACTACCATGTTTCAAGACTTTTAACAATGAGAAGTACTGATCATTAAACACTGCACACAATAAAATGAAACTAAATTCACAATTATATGTACCTTGAATCCTCTTTCCAATGAATTACTGCACTGACAAACACACACAATACTGAAGTTTCAGATGTTGTATGCCTATGTCATGTGTGAAGTACAATAAGTTAAATATCAAGAGTATTGTGTCAATACAACAGGGTGTATCTGAACAGTATTGATTATATTTAAATGTTTATTGCTGATTACATTTAAACGGCGGTAACTCCTCACAAAGTTGTATGAATGATGTGCTATCTACTGACTGCTTATGAACCTACAGAAATCATCATTTTGATTCCATGGTTGCCTGGCAGAGGGTGAAAAAAATGGTTCAAATGGCTCTGAGCACTATGGGACTTAACATCTGAGGTCATCAGTCCCCTAGAACTTAGAACTACTTAAACCTAACTAACATAAGGACATCACACACACCCATGCTCGAGGCAGGTTTCGAACCTGCGACTGTAGCGGTCGCGCAGTTCCAGCCTGAAGTGCCTAGAACGCAGAGGGTGAAACCAACAGCTTCAAAACTCTTTGCTTTTGCCACTTGAGGAATTAAGAAACACGATAATCCCACAATTAGGCCCTTAAGACCACATGATAGTCAGCTGACCAGCATGTCACCCTCAGCAATTCATTACTGGATGCAATGTGAATGTGCACGAGGCCAGCACACCTCACTCCCAGTCAATGTCGACATTCAGACCTTGGAGCCGCTACCTCTCAATCAGGAAGCTTCTTAATTGGCATCACAAAGTGGAGTGCACTCCAGTCCAGTTCCCCCACCAAGGAAAAAACTCTGGCAGCACTGGGAACTGAACCTGGGACCTCCACACGAGGGTCCGTTGCATTCAGAAGCAGAGGAATGCGTGCTGCAATTCAATTTTTGAGTGCAAAGAATCTACATTTACTCAGATTCCACAAGACCTGTGCAAAGTTCATGGGCCTACAGTAGTTAATGAAAGGTAGACAATAGTCTTGAGACTTTAAAAGTGATGAAATGTCATTGCTTTGACTATTGGAGGAGACCAGAGACCTCGAGATCTGAATAAACTACAGAATTTGCAGTCTTAGTTACATTTTAATTTATTTGTACAATAACCAGCTGATCAATTTCTTCATGTTGGACATGCCACTTTCTACATGACTCCCACAGAAAAGTTTAGATACCACAACTTACTGAATATGCTTATGGATCAACAAAAAGAATAACAAGGAGAAAATTTTTTTGGGGGCTGCTACCAATGAGAAAGAGATTATTTGTAATCTCAGATTGTTCTGGGTAATAAAACAGGTATATCCTACACTAATGCAGAATCAAAGTGACGATCAACGCGATGGCACCAGTCAACTTCACCCAAATCAAATGAATTCAAGCTGTTTCCCTACTTGAGTCAAAACATGATGGTTAACATTTTCTGTGGCATAATGGGCATTCTTCTGGTTGATTTTGGGGAACATGGATCAACAACTACAGCTGACGTGTAACCAAACTGAGAAAAGCCATCAAAAATTGACACTGTGGTAAAATGTCATTTGGAAGATTCCTACTCTACAACAATGCATGTTGCTGCTTGTACTGTCTCCTGCAATTGACTTTAGTAGAGACATTAAATGTACGTTAAATATTCTCATGCTTAATTTGCAAGGTGAATTGAACCAAAGACATAAAATTGAGTAGTGTGTGCGTTTGACTGCATAGAAAAGAACAAAGACATCACAAAAACAATATGGCAAATTTTTTATTTGATGAAATCTTTCATCCCTCTGGCTAGTACTGCTGAAATGAATGGATGCACTAACATCTGGTTCAAGGTATATTTCTCAATGTCTGTAACAATTAATAATTTCCTGGTTTGTGTTTGAAAATATATTTATTATTGTAAAGTTTAAGATAATATTCTTCTGTTTGTGTACAAGAAGTGTCCTTTCCTAGGTAGTACAACATTAAGATTAGTGGACTATTCCCATTGTTGGTTACCATTACAGCACATAATATTAATTTTGTTGAATACGGCTCAGAGAGCCAAGTTTTGCTAACGAGAAGTGATAAATTCTTAGCATCTAATGAAATACTGAATAATAGTCATAAGAATTTTCAAATTTTGCTTCAACTTTCACTATTACCAGATTTCATATGTTGAGTACATTACATTATAGCAGCTGGAACAGAGAAATTTTACTTTACGTTAAGTAAATGATATTCAGTGAACTTGGCCAAATAAAATCTGTATTGTCTACATATACATCAAACCAGACACCTTAGATAAATAACAGAGATCATGTTTCAAAGAAAAGGTTTGCATGTTATGTAATAATTCCACAGCTCCGCAAGCACACTTAATAGAAATGCTGAAGGCAATTCTGCTCAGTCTATTTAAAAGTGAAGTCATTAAAGTTACCATTTGCATTTTTAACCTACAATGTGTTTAAAGCAAAGACAATACCACGAAGTACTTTTCATGGTATGCTCACAATCATAACAAACCACACTGGAGTAAAGAGCCTTTATTTTCTATTATTTTATGCTACGCACTGGAAACCCCGTAGTCCTGATCTTGTACAAAGTAACTGTTACATCTTCTTCCACTTGAAACAATGGCTTGAAGTACAACAGTTGGAAGACAGTAAGGAACTGAAAATTGCCAGTGTCAACTGGTTCAATTTATAAGTGGAGAATGTCTATACACAGGCATTTTACAAGACAGTGCAATGTTACAGGCATTTTACAAGACAGTGCAATGTTACAAGAAGTGTTTAGAAGCAAATGATGATTACATGTAAAAGTGAAGGAGGTCTGTAGAAAACTAAAAGTGCCAATAAAAGCTTTTTCAGCTAGTATATTTTTAATTACCAAATGACCCTTACTTTTTGAAAAGTCTTGCAGATAACTTTATTTCCAATCCATGCATTAAGGACAGCTTATTTGCTTCAAATTTGTCAGTTAATTCTGAACTGTGTCCTATCACACAGACACCTCAGCTTTTAAGAGTGATGTGTTATTGTGTTCACCATTCCACCTAATGCAGTACGCAGGCAGGTAGTGAGAGAAAAGGTGGGGAACAATACGAGTATACAGGAGGCATGACGTAGCAAAGACATTCATTCTATAAGTATCACCTGAAGATGAGGACAAATACTCTGTTGAAATATTGTGTTTTGTAAAAGACTGCATCTGACTTGACACCAGAGAACAATACAAACAGCTGATTCATCAGGGAAGCTTAAGATCACACATCATGAGAAAAGTGTTATGCAAATATGTAGATACGATCGTGTGCTAATTTTTAACTTGCACAAATCATTGCGTAATGACCACTATCATGTATGCACGAGGTGAACTTGCTTGTGTGAATGCGAACACATCTTCCTTTCTGAAGAAGGCACTGGTTGAAAGCTCAATTTGGAACAGTCTTCACATGTTGTGCCTGTCTGTAACTCAACGTGCCATCTTTATAGTGAGAAGTAATCTGTATTTTTGATAATATATTTGGTACTGTGCTTTACAATGATGCCACAGCAATAGAACAATGTATGGTTAGCATAATTCACTCACTTACACGTAATGCTATAGGACATTTTGAACATTAATGTGACCGCCTGTCAAAAGCCCGAATACCATATTTTTCAGTGTGGACTGCCGTGAGACATGCAGGTAGAGTGTCAGTGAGGTACTGGAGGCACAGACAGGGATGTGGAACATTAATGTGACCACTTGTCAAAAGCCTGAATACCACATTTTTCAGTGTGGACCGCTGTGAGACATGCAGGTAGAGTGTCAATGAGGTACTGGAGGTACAGACAGGGATGTGGAGCCATGCTGAGAGCTAGCTGTGTGGTGTCACCGCCAGACACCACACTTGCTAGGTGGTAGCTTTTAAATCGGCCGCGGTCCATTAGTACATGTCGGAACCGCGTGTCGCCACTGTCAGTGATCGCAGACCGAGCGCCACCACACGGCAGGTCTCGAGAGACTTACTAGCACTCGCCCCAGTTGTACGGACGACTTAGCTAGCGATGCAACACTGACGAAGCCTCGTTTATTTGCAGAGAAGATAGATAGACTAGCCTTCAGCTAAGTCAATGGCTACGACCTAGCAAGGCACCATAGCAATTGATAGTTATCGTATGAAGCATGTCTCATCAAGAACGATGTATACAAATGATGGATTAAAGTTAAGTATTCCAGAAGCTACGTACTTTTCTTTATAGCATTCATTACGTATCCTGTTTCAGACCTCATGCCATCCTGCGTGAGCTTATAGCGTGCATTTCGGCCTTCTCTAGCAATATAACAAGTGGCGACGAGGCTTGAAAGAGGATTTCGCGTTCGTATTGCTTTAATTTATTTGTGTCATGGCTTCGCCACAATCTCCAGATGTACTGTCCGAATTTTATCGCTTGCAGAATCAGCAGACGCAGGCGTTATTGGATGCCCTTGGACAGCTTGTCCAGGGTCAGCGCGCAATGCAAACCGATGCGGCAGCCGCCACTTCACTGCTACCGCAGCCACAACATGCTGTTGCACCCCAGTTTCGACAATTCGATGCGGCGATGGAAAGCTGGACGGATTGGTCACGGCAATTTGGATTTCACCTCGCCGCCTATAGAATTCAAGGTAACGAGCGGCAGCCTCATTTATTGGCGTGTGTAGGGGTGCAAACGTACCGTGTGATAGTGAAATTATTTCCCCGACGCGACGTAGCAACTCTGTCCTGCGACGAAATTTTGTGTGCATTAGATGCATATTTCAAGGAATCAGTCAATGTAGTTGCAAAATGGTATACGTTCTTTCGTACAAAACGTACGGCCGCTCAAACTAATAGGGAGTGGGTTGCAACTTTGCAAGGCCTTACCAGGGATTGTGCTTTTGAGTGTGAATGTGGACTCCCTTATTCAGATACTATGGTACGTGATGCAATTGCACAGAATGTTTCTGATGTTTGCATACGGAAGCAAATTTTGAAACTAGTCAATCCCTCCCTTCAACAAGTGATGGACATATTGGATAGGCAAGACACACTTGACTTTGCTCAGGAATCATTTGAAACTTCGCCAGCTGTGTGTCACATTAACCGGCCCGCCGGGCGAGCTGCACGGAACTGTAAACATCCCTCGCGCACGTCCGCGCAGCCACGTGTCCCGCGCCAGCATGCAAACGCAGTACTAAAATCATGCCCGCGGTGTGCTACTAGACATTCACGTGAGAATTGCCCGTCACGCCAAGCTATTTGCTTTTTCTGTAATAAAAAAGGACATGTTCAGAGTGTTCGCCAGAAAAAGCTCAGATCGGACACTAAAAACCATTCCAGGCCCTTTGCTTTGCGCCGGAATCGAACCAAGAATACTCAGGCTCGTGAACCTTCGCCCATGGAAATTCATGTAGTTAATTCCACTCCGCCCAGTGCCACTCTCTCTAAAAGTGACTGTGTGCGTCCCACAAAAAGTGTACGTCGACATCACCGGAAATCACGTCAATTGGCAAGTGATTCTGTACCAGTGTCTGTTCACATTGCACGAGACAGTCGCTCTTGTCAGCAGGACAATAAACTTTTTGTAGACTTAGACATTAATCGCAACGTGATCCCATTCCAGCTCGATACCGGAGCTGCAGTTTCATTGATCAATAAAGACACGTACAAACAACTGGGCGCTCCTCCGTTGCGTGCCGCAAATGTTCAGCTAACTACATATTCAGGTCACACGATCCCTGTGTTAGGACAGTGCAGCCTTCTTGCAACATACAAGGGACAAACAAAACTGGTGTCATTTTACGTACTTCGTTCTTCTAATGCAGTGAACTTGTTTGGTTTAGATTTATTTCAGTTGTTTAACTTGTCTATAGTGAATCAGGTCCGATCAGTGAACCAGACTGTGCCTTCAGCCAGTGTTTCTCGTCTATGTGACGACTTTGCAGACATTTTTGCACCGGGCCTTGGTTGCGCTAAGAACTATGAAGCACATTTGGAACTGAAAGTAAACGCGCAACTGAAATTTTTCAGAGCGCGCAATGTTCCCCACGCATTGCGTGATGAGGTCGCAAGAACCTTACACGATTTGGAATCACAAGGTGTGATTGAACGTGTGCAGACTATAGTTTCCGACAATGGCCCACAATTCATGTCCGCAGAATTTCAGTCATTCTGCGAGGCCAATGGTATTCAACATCTGACATCCGCGCCGTTTTCGCCTCAGTCAAACGGTGCCGCTGAATGATTGGTCCGGACTTTCAAGTCACAGAAGTTGAAGTTGAAAGAGTCGCATTCTCGGGAAGAAGCGTTATTGCTCTTTTTGTCCTCGTATCGCTCTCAGCCCCGCGACGGTCGCTCGCTGGCTGAGTTGCTTCACGGTCGTCCTCATCGAACCTTGATGTCTTGGTTGCATCCGCCGCATCAGGTTCCTGTGCAGCGGCAGACTCCTGCTTTTGCTCCGGGCGACGTTGTATTCTATCGCAACTATCGCGGTTCACGGCATTGGCTCGCAGGGCGCATTCTTCGCTGCCTCGACCGCGCTATGTATCTGGTTTTGGGGGCCTCTGGTGAGGTGCGTCGCCATCTCAATCAGCTGCGCCTCTGTCGTCGCACGGCTTCTGCCGCTCCCCGTCTGCTTTCAGCGACGGCGCCGTCCGGTCAGAGCCTTGGGGACCCATCTACTGGCTCGCCTCATCCCCAGGTGTTACCGACGCTGCCTTCCATTTTGCCCCATGGCGACACGCCGCCGTCGCCGCCTGTTCTCCCGCCGACGCTGCCAAGCGCCTCCCTGGGTCGCACGCCGCCGATCGCTTCCCATGACCAGCTGTCCTCCGACATGGAACGCTTGCCCGCTCCGGACCATCTGTCGTCTTCGCCAGTCGGGTGCTCCGACTCGATGGAGGTCGACCCTTCGGCCCCTCCGGTCTCTTTACAGGCGCAAACACCGCATGTTGGCGTGCACCCTGGACTAGGTTTTCAGGCGTTTCCTAGCTCCCCTCGGACCGAATGGCCGGGTGCGGGTGGCACAGCCTCGCCTGTTGTTAGGCTCTCCACCTCATCGCAGACGCCAACATGGGCCCTCCCCACGGCGGGCGGAAGCCTTATAACACGACCGTTCGCCGATTTGCGAGGGAGGAATGTGGCGTCACCGCCAGACACCACACTTGCTAGGTGGTAGCTTTTAAATCGGCCCCGGTCCATTAGTACATGTCGGAACCGCGTGTCGCCACTGTCAGTGATCGCAGACCGAGCGCTACCACACGGCAGGTCTCGAGAGACTTACTAGCACTCGCCCCAGTTGTACGGACGACTTAGCTAGCGATGCAACACTGACGAAGCCTCGTTTATTTGCAGAGAAGATAGATAGACTAGCCTTCAGCTAAGTCAATGGCTATGACCTAGCAAGGCGCCATAGCAATTGATAGTTATCGTATGAAGCATGTCTCATCAAGAACGATGTATACAAATGATGGATTAAAGTTAAGTATTCCAGAAGCTACGTACTTTTCTTTATAGCATTCATTACGTATCCTGTTTCAGACCTCACGCCATCCTGCGTGAGCTTATAGCGTGCATTTCGGCCTTCTCTAGCAATATAACAAGCTGTGCTACGTTTCTTGGTTGAGGATCCATGGTGCGAACAGCCCAAACTAGATAGTCCCACAGATTCTCAATTGGGTTTAAATCCAGGGAGTTTGGTGGCCAGCAAAGTATGGTATACTCATTCTGGTACACTTTGAGCTGTGTGACATGTTGCATTGTACTGCTGATAGATGCCATCCTGCCAAGGAAGAACCTACTGCACGTAGGGGAGGACAAGGTCCCCAAGGATAAGTACATACTTATGTTGATCCAATGTGCCTTCTAGAATGAAAAGCTAACCCAGGCAATGCCGTGAAAACATTCCCTAGACCATAACACTCCCTCTTCTGGCCTGGACTCTTCTGATGATCCAACAGCCATCTGTCCGATGGAGCACGAAATGTGATTCATCTGAAAAGGCCACCTGTCACCACTCAGTGGACACCCGTTGCAGTACTGACAAGCAAATGCCAGCCTTCATCACTGATGAAAAGCAGTCAGCATGGGTGCACAACCAGGTGCCTGCAGTGGAGGCTCATAAGCAGCAACATTTGCTGAATGGTCATTGAGGAGACACTGTTGGTAGTCCCTTGATTCATCTGGGCAGTCAATTGTTTGACAGTTTCATTTCTATTCACCCGTACATATCTCTGCAGCCACTGTTTACCCCTGTCATATATTGTTCATGATGCACCACAGTTGCCTCAGCACCAGTTTTGGATAGTGCATTACGACAACGGCTGCACTGTTTTCTGCAACCCCACACAGCACACTTTATATACCTTCCACTGCTGCTGCTGCCATATGCCATCTGTGATTGGTTATTGTATGCTGATATCAAACATGGGTAGCAGTCACATTAATGTGACTCGACTGTGTATCTTTTACAGGCAGTTAATGGTGTAATATGCACCATTTCAAACATCATACCATGATGTGTGATCTAAAAATATCAGCTTATGTACTGACAGATTTATTCACTTCTTGAGATAGCATAGCCAGAACTGAAGGAATTATGGATGAGTACCTAAAGCGGGAGACTGAATTGCTGAGGTTAACTGGGCAAATCATAGGCTGCTAAAATCATGTCAGAAACTGTTGGAAAGGCCTTATCTTCAATTTCAAAAGAGGGTTTAAGATCTCTCTATACTTTTCAGTGTGATATCTTCAGAGATACCTGGAGGTTGGAAACTTCAAGTGCAAAAATAACGTTTACAGTCTCTGTACTTATCTTGTCTCAGCAGTGACAAAATTCAGAGGGAAATTTTCAGTCAAGTGTGAGTCAGGCTGCAGAGGTAATGCAATGTGAGGTATCTGGCCAAGCACATGGTGCCTGGCACATGTAGAAGTATAGGCAATAACAGGTTAGTGCTCAATGTGGCACATAACAAATTCAACTGCAGTAGTTCACTCCATAATGGTGAATAACTATTTCCATTGCAAAATTCCTACATGTTGTCAATATGCTTTAAAATCATTTTAAAAAATCTGCAGAATCAATACTTGATAGTCAGCTTTTAGGATTAATGTGAGATCACTGCACTGGATGTAATGCTATAATTAGGAAAGTGCAGCTAGTTAGAACGTTTGGCATTTATTGTTAATGGAAGACAATTTCAGTATACAAACAGAAACAAAAACTATGAAAAAATTGGAAAATACCACTCAGAAACCCTGTAAGGAAATGGAGAAGAGTTGAAAGCATCAACATATACAAGTCACTAACATCCGTTTGTACGTTATTGTAAGAAAGTACAAATTTGAATTGAAAGTGGAGAAAAGAAGCATATACAAATAGAGACAGGGAAACAGGAAATAAACATTTGCAATTTCAGAAATGCTGGTAGTAAAAGCAGCCTGTCTCTGTGATGCAATATCACATTTTTGAATATGCAATGTAAGTCTAAAGTGTAAAACATAAAAAATTAAATCTCTGGCAATTTTTGGACTATTCTACTTCTACTACTACTACTACTACTACTACTACTAAAGTTGTTGCACCTTAATAACTTCAGCAGCATGACTTATTTTTAATGTTTATTTTAAACAATGGGCAAAGATTACCAAATCCACCGGTTAGTCCCTCAGCCGTTAGGGGTAAAACCCAATGGGACTCGGGGCAAGTAAGGCTAGCAACCTGCTTCCCTGGTACTTTAAATATGATGCTGGCAACAATCAGAGCAAAATACCTCGCACCTTTGGAGGTGACGGAGTCCCACCTCTAACTGACAAACCAGGGACTCCTAAGATACGACTTGGCAAATGAATGGTAATGAGATGGGGAGCTATTAATATCAATGGGGGCTACTCTGGGAAAAAGGTAGAGCTGCAGAGGCTGCAAGTAAGATGGGGCTGGACGCTTTAGCTGTTAGTGACATTCGGGTAAGGGGTGAGAAAGAAGAGGAAGTGGGAGAATACAAGGTCTACCTGTCAGGAGTCAAAGCAGGAATAGCACAATGGGGTGTAGGGCTTTACATCAGGAAAGAAATGGAACCCGGCGTAGTTGCAATAAGGTATGTAAATGAACGACTGATGTGGATAGACTTGACAGTGTCTAGCAAGAAAATTAGGATTGTGTCAGTATATTCGCATTGTGAAGGGACAGATCAAGATAAGATGGACAGTTTTTATGAAGCACTCACTGATGTAGTTGTTAGAGAAAGGACAAGGACAGTGTTCTGCTCATGGGTGATTTTAACGCCAGGATTGGAAATCGAACAGAAGGATGTGGAAAGGTTATGGGTAAATTTGGAGAGGATATGGAGGCCAACAGGAACGAGAAACAACTCTTGGATTTCTGTGCCAGTATGGGCTTAGTAATCACAAACTCCTTTTTTAAACATAAGAACATTCACTGGTATACTTGGGAAGGCAGGGGAACCAGATCTGTCATTGACTATATAATAACAGATCAGGAACTCAGGAAGGCTGTGAGGGACACACATGTATTCAGGGGATTCTTTGATGACACTGATCATTATTTAATCTGCAGTGAAATTGGGATTGTGAGGCTGAAAGTGCAGGTGGTCAGGTCCATATGTAGGAGGATCAGAGTGGAGAAACTTCAGGATAAGGAAATCAGGCACAAGCACATAACAGCGATCTCAGAAAGGTACCAGTTAGTTGAATGTAGTCAATTACAGTCATTGGAAAAGGAATGGACAAGGTATAGGGACACAGTACTAGAAGTGGCTAAAGAATGTCTTGGAACAGTAGTGTGTAAAAGTAGGATGAAGCAAACAGCTTGGTGGAATGACACAGTCAAGGCAGCCTGTAAAAGGAAAAAGAAGGCGTATCAAAAATGGCTACATACTAGAACTCAGGTAGACAGAGAAAGTTATGTTGAAGAAAGAAACAAAGCCAAACAGATGATTGCAGCATCCAAGAAGAAATCTTGGGAAGACCTTGGAAACAGGTTGGAGACTATGGGTCAAGCTGCTGGAAAACCATTCTGGAGGTAAGAAGGAAATGACAAGTATTTTGGACAGGTCAGGAAAACTGCTGGTGAATCCTGTGGATGCCTTGGGCAGATGGAGGGAATATTTAGGTGAAAATACGATCAGTAATGTTTCAGATTTCAAGGTAGAATGGGATAGGAATGGTGATGGAAATAGGATCACATTTGAGGAAGTGGAGAAAATGATCAATAGATTGCAGTGCAATAAAGCAGCTGGGGTGGATGAAATTAAGTCGGAACTCATCAAATACAGTGGAATGTCAGGTCTTAAATGGCTACACAGGATAATTGGAATGGCCTGGGAGTCGGGACAGGTTCCATCAGATTGGACAAAAGCAGTAAGCACACCAATCTTTAAACATGGAAACAGAAAAGATTGTAACAACTACAGAGGTATCTCTTTAATCAGCTTTGTGGGTAAAATCTTCTCGGGTATTGTTGAAAGGAAAGTGCGAGTATTAGTAGAAGACCAATTGGATGAAAATCAGTGTGGGTTTAGGCCTCTTAGAGGTTGTCAGGACTAGATCTTTAGCTTGCGGCAAATAATGGAGAAGTGTTATGAGTGGAACAGGGAATTGTATCTACGCTTTATAGATCTAGAAAAGGCATATGACCGGGTTCCTAGGAGGACGTTACTGTCTGTTCTACGAGATTATGGAATAGGAGGCAAACTTTTGCAAGTAATTAAAGGTCTTTACATGGATAGTCAGGCAGCAGTTACAGTTGACGGTAAATTGAGTTCATGGTTCAGAGTAGTTTCAGGGGTAAGACAAGGCTGTCTCCACTGTTGTTCATATTATTTATGGATCATATAAACAATAGACTGGCTGGGTGAGATTAAGACATGTGAACACAAAATAAGCAGTCTTGCATATGCGGATGACTTAGTTGTGATGGCAGATTCGATTGAAAGTTTGCAAAATAACATTTCAGAGCTAGATCAGAAATGTAAGGACTATGGTATGAAGATTAGCATCTCCAAAACGAAAGTAATGTCAGTGGGAAAGAAATATAAATGGATTGAGTGCCAAATAGGAGGAACAAAGTTAGAACAGGTGGACGGTTTCATGTACTTAGGATGCATATTCTCACAGGATGGCAACATAGTGAAAGAACTGGAAGCGAGGTGTAGCAAAGCTAATGCACTGAGCACTCAGCTACGATCTACTCTCTTCTGCAAGAAGGAAGTCAGTACCAAGATTAAGTTATCTGTGCACCGTTCAATCTTTTGACCAACTTTGTTGTATGGGAGCGAAAGCTGGGTGGATTCAGGTTACCTTATCAACAAGGTTGAGGTTACGGATATGAAAGTAGCTAGGATGATTGCAGGTACTAGTAGATGGGAACAATGGCAGGAGGGTGGCCACAATGAGGAAATCAAAGAAAAACTGGGAATGAACTCTATAGATGTAGCAGTCAGGGCGAACAGGGTTAGATGGTGGGGTCATGTTACACGCATGGGAGAAGCAAGGTTACCCAAGAGACTTGTGGGCTCAACAGTAGAGGGTAGGAGGAGTCGGGGCAGACCAAGGAGAAGGTACCTGGATTCGGTTAAGAATGATTTTGAAGTAATAGGTTTAACATCAGAAGAGGCACCAATGTTAGCACTGAATAGGGGATCATGGAGGAATTTTATAAGGGGGCTATGCTCCAGACTGAACGCTGAAAGGCATAATCAGTCTTAAATGATGATGATGATGATGATGAATGGAAAATCCAGGATGGAATGTAACAATGTTATGAGAAGGAAAGTTGCTACTCACCATATAGCAGAGATGCTGAGTAGCAACTTTCCTTCTCATAATAATGTTTATTTTATGGTTATAATAGAGGGAAACATTCCACGTAGGAAAAATATGTCTAAAAACAAAGATGATGTGACTTACCAAATGAAAGTGCTGGCAGGTCGACAGACACACAAACAAACACAAACATACAAACAAAATTCAAGCTTTCGCAACAAACTGTTGCCTCATCAGGAAAGAGGGAAGGAGAGGGAAAGACGAAAGGATGTGGGTTTTAAGGAAGAGGGTAAGGAGTCATTCCAATCCCGGGAGCGGAAAGACTTACCTTAGGGGGAAAAAAGGACGGGTATACACTCGCACACACACACATATCCATCCACACATATACAGACACAAGCAGACATATTTCAAGACCAATGTTTATTTTATTTATTTATTTCTCAATTACAGCCAACAAAACAAAACTGTTTGCACAAAATATGACAAAGTACCACATCAGGCATTCTTGGCATGTACAGCCTTGTTGCAATTTGTGGCAATGCTTTTGCACCATTAACGCCCATGTCGAGCAACAACATATTATCATACTAGTGAGATGTACTACACATGACAATGGAAATTAATACCAATTAAATATTATACACAGAAGTATAGGGCATCAACAGCAATCATGAAAAGTGTAGTGATTTGACAGGTAGCGCTAGATGCAGTCCGACGGAGGTGTTAGTATCAAGTAGCTCGCAGTCAATGCCTGATCATCATGCGGTGAACGAGTTTTTTTCCACCATCTGGTACGTGCCAATAGCCATTCTGTGATAGTTTCTCTTGTCCTAATGAGTACAACAATGATGCATGGTATCTGTAGTCTTTAAGAGAGCTATTGTAGTATGAGATAAAGAAAACAGTATCAAAGATAAATTCACAAAATGCTAAACAAAATTCATCCAAGTTATAGTAAAGATATTTGTTTTATAGGTGTGTGAGAATATTACTACATTGAGGAGAAAATGATTTTTGATCAGAAATATTATGAAAAGGATAGGCTGCTACTTACTGCTCAGAGGAGATGCTGCGTCACAGACAGGCACAATGAAGAGAGTAAACAATCAGACTTGTAGCAAAATTTTATCTTTTACGAAGCTCGTATATCAAATGTTGGAGAGAGTAACTAACTGAATGAATATTGAATTCTTTGGCATGAATGAAACTCATAACGATACACCATTTATCAAATTATGCACTCAGATGTAAGTGCTAAGATCAACAGAAAAACTTTTGACCTGATCTCAATGTCAAAAGCAATCAGGTCTGAATTAAGATGCAAAAGTTCTGTCTGTATGTGTAAAGCTATTCACAGAAGTACCAGACAGAATGGGAAAGCAAATGCATCAGAAAAAATTATTAAAATGAACTTGAATAAGAAAGATAACAATGAGCTAATACATTTTGGTCTCTAAGTAAAATTGCAAATACGCTGGTAAAAATAAGGTCAGCTATTCAATGTTTAAAGTCTGCCAGACAATATTTATTAAAATCCAGTTTAATTATCCAAAAGGGGTAAGCACATACAAAATTGCACAACCTACTAATTGACAAGACAATTGCAGAATATGACTTTCCAACAGAAAATTATGGTTTGTTTCTCCATAATTTTCAAGGAAAATGGAACTTAGCAATGTCAGTGGCCTGTAGGTATGAAACTACAGACATCAGATGACAGAACGACAACTCTTTTCTTTACTGCAATTAGAATTTAATTTGAGAAAATGACTATTTATGTTCTGATTTGACATTGTTTTTAATTTAACCAGAGATACTATCACTACTGAAAATAACTTTGAATATAGATGAAAGGTGCCTGTTATGAGAGAGTTTGTTAATGTGAGAAGGCTAGATTATGACTACAATAAGTTCTCAGCTCTTCTGGGAGGTATCAGAACATTGTTCTTACAGTGCCTGTGGCATAGAGCAGTGACAATAACATAATCAGGGACCTGGATATTTTGGAGTGTTCTTGATTTTAAAAGTGCCAAATGTCAAGTTTTTTGAGATATATGCTTGTGGCACTTTAATATCTAAAATTGAGTAGCTGTTGCAACAATATTCATACATTACATCATTCACGAAGTACTCTTTCATTTGCTGTAATCAACTGTCCTTCAAACTCAGCAATGTAACTATGTGGCTAGGTTTCCAGCATAAGACAACAGGACATGGTATCTAATATTAGGGTAACTTCATTTTGCTACCCTGCAGCTGAATTCAGACTCATATTTTTCTAAGTGGTTTGACAAGTTTGTAAAATTTAAGAAGCCAATGATCCTGTTGTGCTAATACATGATGGGCATCATTTCACATTTGAGTGATAGATAAAGCAAGAGAAAACTCTGTCCACATCATCTGTCAATCACCCCATTCCATGCACAAAATACAGCCTCTTGTGGGGATTCATGAGGCCATTTAAAACACATTACCCTCAAGAAACAGAAACCTGGTGGGCAAAAACACAAGTCAAGTAGCAACTTCATTTTTGATAATGAGGTTCTATGGAGTTACCTACTTGAGACCAGTGACAATGGAAAATGCTATAAACGGCCTCTGGAAAATGGGACTGTTCCCACAGAACAGGCATAAACTTAGAGACAATGACTTTACAATACACCAGGAGTATGACATACAAGATGAAAACAGCAGAGTAAATGCGAGTCCAATTGGTAGCTGACAAGCTCCCAAAATCTGCATGCTACATCAAGAACCACCTGATCTACAAAAATCAGTGCACATTCTGAATCTGTTACATAGCTAGCATAGTTTCCATACAGGGAATGTTGGGAAAAAATCAGAGATGAGAGTTGTAGTGGAATCAAAGGAGACAGAAGCAAAAGTTTTGTTCCTGGGAAAGAAAAATAGAAAGAGAAAAAAAAATACGATTCAGTCTTACAGTCATTCATATGTTGATGCAAAGTTAATTGAGGACAATGCTTCAGATGTACAATCTGAAGGAGAAGACACTGAACGCATATTTTGTAGTGGACATTTCTCTGAAAACTAACAGAGAAATGGGCACAGTGCATGGAATGCTATCCTTGGGCCCCGAAGAATGTTAACTTGAAAACAAGCTTTTATAAATCCTGACTACACTTCTTTTGCACAGTAAACACATAAAATCTTGGAGAGGCAGTAAGAAAGAGAATATTATTATTTTAGGTTTTACCTGTTCTTATATTGGTTGATATTAAGTGTTTTCTCTGACCGTCTCATATTAACACACAATTTCTATTTTCATTGTAATTAACTTTCTCTGAGGTTTCTTTCTGTAATTTAGATGTATTAAGTGTTAAGTAGCAGAACTCGATAAGTAAAATGTGAAGTACAATGATTTAATGTAAATTTCTAATTAACAAATGTACAGTTGTAGCGAATGTTGTAATATGATGTGGAGTAATGTAAGACAAGGAAAGTTCCATGTAAGGAGTGAGGATAGTATGAAAGCTACCCAACCACTGGCATCAATTACCTGTCTCATTTGATGAGGTATGAAGGTGGTCAGCCTCTGGAAATAGATCTCATTGACTGCAATACTCTCCTATGTATCTAACACTAGAAACGGCAGTCTAAGTTAATGCGATGCTTCACTTTGGCCCAAAATTTTCAATGAGATTCAAGTTTGCCACTCAAACAGGCCAATCAATCAGGTCGATGCCAGCCTGTTGCATAAACCATTGATAAAGATTTGACTTGTGTAAATCAGTGAGTGGTCCTCCTGGAACTGGATCACATCATTGGCACAGTGCACAGTGCGCCATACTGGACGAGTGCCAGGACAGTGTCTCTCATGGCCCATGTACGCTGAGACATCCTGTCAGTAAATAACTGTCATATACCCATCAATGGTACTGTATGTTCTCATTTTCGGCATACCTCGGCTATACTCATGTTACATTTGCAATACATTAACAAACAATACAATGTAAAAATAGTATATGGTACCAAGGGGATGCAAACCTTAATTACTTGCATGGAAATCTTGATCCTCAAATTTTGCCATGCAGCTACCACATAACTGTAAAACTCTGCTCTTAACTGCATATTTGAGGCACAGACATCTTGGTGTTTCAAACAGATAAAAGTAGTAGAGTGTATACATAAAACAATACGTGGAAATTATATGCAATCAGAGAAAATTAGAAAGGTCTATAAGTAAAATAATTACATTAAGAAGGGAACAAATAAACTGCTGAAAGTGCGCTACATGTGGTGCTGTGGGAATTGCCAGTGTGTGTTGTGTTCCTTTTGGTGCGAGCTGTACACAACCGAAGATAATCAAGCTTATCAAGACAGGCGAACAGTTTCGCTTTGTTGATTGTACTTGTACACTAACCTGTTCCTGATACAGCTGTCTGTCTTGGAAGAAATGACTGCCACCAACGTCTCGGCTGTGATGCAGTGGCTCTATTCCTGACAACATTTGGATTGAAACATTTTGAACAGCCACCACATGGATAGATGTAGTCCAACTCTGCATCACACTGCCAAGATATCCCACTTTTTTCACTTTTAAGACCAGTGAAAACATATGTAACATAGGACCGTAAGCTTCCCCAGTACCAGTATTTATCCCTCTTAGCATGCGCATCTCGGTAGGCTCCCCACTGTATACTCCCCAGTCCATACACTGGCTTTACTGGTTTGTTTTCGTCTTCCTGTACATAAAGAATGACAAAATAATAACTGCACAGAAGATAATTAAATATTAATGATCTACCAACAAAATCATGACAAAATTCAGGAATAATACTCAGAACACTAATGCAACTTCTCTTTGACAAATGTTAGGAATGGAGGTCTTGGACTGATCTATATGAACTCACAGGTATCCAAGCACATTATAATAATTCTCACTGTTTTAAATTATGAGTTAGTTAACTTACCCCTAAGACTTCAATTTTCATTACATCTACAGGTTTCTTTGCCTCTCGAATTACAGCCATTGTTGCCTCAGCAATATGTTTCACAACATTGGTATCAGAATCATAAAACAGTGACTTGGCAAGTGTGTTGGTCTGGCCAAGTGGTATTACCCCAACAGGATAATTAACTGCATTTCCATTGCGGAGCATACCAGTGACAACCTAATAAATCATATGCATAATTATGTGTACTATACATTAGTTGCTGGTACAAATGAGAGTGCATTAACTACAATGTCAGTTACCACTAACACTTAACTATAATAATATTAAGGAAAGGAATGTGAGTCACCTAATACAGTGTAAGTATTTCTTTCAAGTTTAAAATATTTCACCAAATACCATGAGTTTCTTCCTAAGAATTTTCTGCTCCCTTTGTGTAATACCAGTGATTGCCAGTTACAGTACCCTATGTGTGAAGTAAATAGTCATGGTAGGACTAAAATAAGAGGTCATAAATCAAATATTAAAACAATAATAACTATTCACTTTATAATGTCAGGTAAAACCAGTATGACACTGTAATCAGTTTTTATGACTGTGTAACAAATTTGCAGCTTTTAGAGCTTAAGAGCAAAAGGAAAACTATAGGAAGTAAACAATATCAGAAAAGTGCCCAGCGATTTATTCAGTTGTTACCATTAGAAAAGCAGTGGAGGAACAAGGAAGTCACCCAGAACCTTTATGCTATAACCCTGTACAGAATACCTGGATATGCACCATGGCACCTGGCCACTGGTGCACTACACTTCAAATCATCTGCCAACAGCATCTGCACTGGCAGCCACCAGAGACCGTCTGCAGAGAAGCACAAGACTTGTCTATACGGCACAGCAGCTGCCGTCTACTGGAGCCCTCCTTTATATTAGGACACTGCAGCAGGCACTGGCTATTAACCGTGTTCTTATCGTTTCAGCTTCTATGTGCGTTGTTCATTTGTATATGGATGAATACACTTTGGTTAATTAGTCCTGCACTGTTATTTATATCTTGCGTTATGACACAATTGGTGGAGTGTGGCATACACTTCCTTGAGCTTAGTCTATTGGCTACATGTCCATGGAGACAGTGTTCTCTCCTTGAGAACCAGAGGCTCTTACACTTGCTATCACAAACTTATCGGCTACAATGGTGGATTCCAAGCTGTCGCTGTAGCTGCCGCCTTTTCCCCCTTATGATATTCCAGGAACCTGCGTTGTTTTCATTTGATAAAATGTGTAAGTTGTCAAATTACGGCCATAAATGCACACGTCATTGTGCCACACATAAAAGTTCTTTCGTCATCAGAAACAGCATCGCCAGTTCTGCCAAGCTCAATAGCTTCAGTCACAATTGTCAGTTTGTTACCAGCACTCATCTTGATTCCTATGCTGATTCTATGGTCCATGACACAATCATTTGGTTGACTTCCAATAAGGAACATGCATTGGAGTGTGAGAATCCATCTTTGGATGAAGTGTTTTAATACTGCTGAACCTTTCAAAGTATCTTGTGCTGCAGGTGATCATATTGAGGCTTGGTGTCACATTGCCACAGCGGCTCCTGTCCCTGGCCAGGGGCCATCAGTCATTGGGAGAGGGACAACATGTAAGCTGTACGAATGTGGCCTCCACGCCCTGCCGAACAACCACCATCATAGCAATGATGGTGCTCTGCCCTCCTATTTTGCCCATACAGTTTTGTGCAACATTACAGGGCTACATGCCCTAAGTGCTTGGCAACATGCAACAACTGTAGCAAAAAGGACACATATAGTCTGTGTGTTGTTCCCAGCCCCCCGCCCAAGTGGACATGGACATGTACGTTAATTGTCTCTCTCCATTGTTTATGACTCACAACAACTGTTTATTGAAGTGTGAGTGATGGGACACAAAGTTCAGATAACATGTGCACATGGGTGCAACCGTGACTTCATTGAACTTGCATGCATATGTGGATTTGAGACCTGCAGCACTGTCTCCAGTTACTTGACATTAGGTGAGTTACAATGAGCAGCATATTCCAATTTTGGGGTAATTTACAGCTCCCACTGTGCATAAATCTGTGGTTCGTTCCTTGCCTTTCTTGGTAGTGGGTGACGCTTTCACTGACAATTTGTTCAGTCTGGATGCTTTCAATGCTTTTGGTTCTTTCATTTCAGATACGGTGCACCTCATTTCAGACCAGGTCCCTTACCAGCAGTTAGATGTTCTGAGTTCTCACTTCTTTTTTTGGATGTGCCACTAATTTAGTGATCCACATTACCCTGAAACCTATGGCACAGCGACACTATTTCCATGTGCGCCTTATTCTGTGACTTTGCACAATAAAGTGAAATAAGAACTGGATACCTGATGTCATTGGGCCAACTACATTGAGTGAGTGGGCTATCCCCCTCGTGACTGTTAAAAAGCTGAATTTGCCCTGTCAGGATGAGTTACTGGCTAAAGTCACTGGGGTCAGTTTTTCTACAAAACCGATTCATCTGAAGACTATTTACAGGTTATGTAGGATGAGGATTCTAAATGGCTCCTTGTGATTAACACGCTCTTTGGGTTGTACTAATATCAGCACCTCCCATTTGGTGTGGCTAGTGGCCCAGCAATGATTCAGTACTTTTTGGAACAACTGACAATGTCCCTTTCAGATTGCCTCAACCATCTTGACAATATCATCATTATGGGTGCATCCACAGAAGAGCATTTACATAATTTATGCACCTTGTTCATGTTCTTAAATATTGCAGGGTTCAAATGCAACTTGGCCAAGTTACACATTCTTCAGCCATCCACTTTGGAGTTTGAAGTTTCTCAGCATGGTGTTAAGCCTTTATGTCATCATGTTGCTGCCATCACAGCTCTGCCTTGCCCTACAAGCCTCAAAGAACTTCATGCATTCTTATGTAAATCTGAATACTCTCACAAATTTATTCCAGGTGTGGCCCATCCCTTCCACGAGTTGCTCCACAAGAACATTCCTTCTCAGTGGACACCAGCCTGTAAGCACGCCTTCAAGCTTTTGAAATATAAATTACATTCTGCTCCTCGTTTGGCTACTTTCCATCCTGGCCACCACCCGGTTTTGGCTACAGATGCCTCTCATTCTTGTCTCAGGGCCATTCTCATACACTGATATGAGAGTGGTTCCAAACATTCAATAGCTTAAACAACAAAAACGCTTTACTCCATTTATAAGCACTGCTCCTAAGTTGAAAAGGAAGCACTTGTTATCGTCTATGACATCAAAAACTTTCATGTGTTCTTTTATTGGTCTAAGTTCCACCACATTGCTGACTACAAGCCCTTGCTTTTGTTGTTTAATCCTACTGCTTTGTTGCTTGACAAAGCTGGTAATTGCCTCCCGTGCTGGGCCTTGTTTCTGTCTTGCCACAACCTTGAAATACATTTCTGGCCTACCGCACAACATGCGAACACCGATGTGCTGTCCCAGCTTATGATGGGGCCGGACCCTACTTTTGACGAAGATGAACTCCTTTGTTTCCATTTAGATTTGAGACGCAATGTGTTTCCATTTAGATTTGAGACGCAATGTACAATTGAAGGATTTCCTGCTGCAGGCTTTCAGATCGCAGCTGCTGTCACTGCCGACCCATTTTCGCATCAACTTGTTCACCTCGTTCAGTATGGTTGGCCAGACAGACCTCTGGGCTTGGTTTATGATCCTCTGCACAACTATTTTGCCCTCCGTCACAACCTTTCGGTATTTAATGGTGGCGCCCATGTTTGTGATCACAGCTGCCCTATGGTGGGATGTGCATCAGATTCTACATCAGAGATACTGGGGGAGGAGGTGGGGGGTGGTGGGTGAGAGGGAGATCCTCCCTTACTAAGTCACTGGCCCATCAGCACGTGTTTTGGCCCAGCGCATATTGTTGCAGCCTGCTTTCAAAGCGTTACTCAAAAGGTGGCACCACATGCGATGCTCTCTTCATCACCTGCACCATGGGAATGCGTCCATGTTGATTTTGCAGGGCCCTTCCTTAATTCTTACTCGCTGTTGGTTGTCGATGCTTTCTCTAAATTTCCATACATTGTATGCTGTCCTTTGCTGTCAGCTGCAGTTACAATTCAGGTCCTCTCCATTTTATTTATTTATTTATTTATTTTTCTACTTAAGTATTGCCATATATGCTTGTGATGAATAAAGCTCCACAGTTTGCATCTCAGACCTTCCACAATTTCTGCCCCCATCAAGGAGGAGCTTATGGGCACTCAACGGTGAGGTCATCAGTGGCACCCATCACGGCATTCACCATGTGACTGTGCCTCTTTTTCCACCCCCAGACTAGTGGTAATGCACAATGTCTCATCAGCACATTCAAGTTTCAAATGAAAAAGTATATCACGGACTACTCCACAGATGATGTCTTGGCACACTTCTCGAGTTCCTACGGGTTTACACTGATGGGGGATCAGAGTCTTTCTAAATATGCTCCATAGTCGCCACCCACTTTCCTGAATCTGCTTGTGCTGCCCCAACAACACCCATGAGCACAGCCTTTGTCACAGTTTGCTCTTGGCTCCTCAGAGTGGATTCTGTACACTGGCCACGACTTCTGCAGCTGCCTTCTCTGTACAGTGTGCACGCACCAGTGAGAGGCTGGTGGCACACCACCATGATCAGCTGCGAACTTGTACAACAGTGAGGGCCACAGATTCACCACTGCCTGCCCTCTCCTTTGGGGCACAGCATGCTGCTGGTCCTTCCCATAACACATTGTTGCCACCAGTGCTTCCACCACCGGCAGTGTTGATACTGTATGGTCTTTCACTAGTGGTATCCCCACCCAAGTGGCCGGGACTTCACTGTCGGTGCTGTTCCGCCACGTTAAGGTTCTGGAAGTCAAGATGATACCACTGCCCTTTTCACCAGTCCTCTTTTATGGTACTATGCAGGAGGCAGAGGCGGCCACCATGCATGTCCACCAATGCCTCACCTCCACCCCTCCTCACCCGTTCTGGCCCAAAACCTCCTCCAACTGCTGCAGTCATCACCTGCGGTGCACACTGCAGAGGCCATGGATAATTCATAAGTTGCTTCAACTTCTGCGTCGGAGGAGCTCCTCTCCCCAATGGAGGAGGGGTGCAATGACCCTGTACACATTACCTGTATATGTACCATGGCACCAGACCACTGATGCACTACACTTCAAATGTCTGCCTGCCAATGGCGTCTGTGTGGGCTGCCCACAAGAGGCTACCTGTGGTGGGTCGCAGGACTTGTGCACATGGCATGGCAGCTGCTGTGCTGTCTACCGGAGCCCTTCTCTATATAAAGACAGCACAGCAGGCACTCAAGGCACTCACTGACAGATGTGTTCTTACTGTTTACTTGTAACAGCTTGTTGTTATTTTGTATATGGATGAATAAGCCTTGGTTAATTGTGGCTGCACTGTTATTCGTGCCCCAAATTAAGACTCCTTGGACCTCAGGAGAGGAAAGAAGATTAGGATTTAATATCCTGTCAATGATGAGGTCATTAGGGACAGAGCAGAAGTCTGGATGAAAAGAATGGTGAAAGAAGTCAGCTGTGCCTTATCAGGAACCACCCCAGCATTCACCGTATGATATTTAGGGAAATCATGGAAAACCTAAATATGGATGGCCAGACACGGACTTGAACTGCTGTCCTCCAGGTTATGAGCCCATTGTGTTTACCACTGCCCGTCCCACTCAGTCATAGATAAAAAAAATTGCACTATGGATGAATAATGAGGATAAAAGTAACAACAGAAAATAATAGCTCAGATTTAAATTATGAGGTAACAAATAATTTGACGCTTGATTCAGTGGGTAAAAAAGAGAGAGGATAAATGTCTATTTATGGAACAGATGACTCATTTAGTAGCAAACAAGCACATAGGAAATGACAATATGAAAATCACTAAGAATATAGCACAATGGGAAGTTAGATGATCCTGAGTGAAAAGGTACAGAGACAATGTGATAATTAGGTTACAATGGAGTATATTGGCTGGCTTGGAACAGAATGGTGGAATGGTGTGTTATCTGACATAGGGGTAGACGCAGGTGGAGGGCAGGGAATAGTGGAGACTGTGCCAGGAAATTTGCAGGAATGGGTTATGTTGGAAGGAGAGCCGGCATCTGTGTACTTCAGGAGGTGGTGTTGAGGGTGGGGGATGGCACAGATGGCACCCACCATTAAAATCATTCACATTGAGCTGAGCAGCATGTTCTACATTGGGCAGTTGATCCTTGGGACAAGCCTACATGCGGTCAATCACCCACATGGATAATTAGGTTGTGAAGTGAAATGTATTAAGTTGCAACAACAACATGAAGGTTTTCACATGTGTCCCTGCCTCTGATGGGGTGGGAAATGATGATGGCAGGAACGGAATAGGATGTGATCATTACACGTATGTGGCAGGCCTTCCAACTGGATCTTCCTTAGGGACTTGAGCCACGCTCACAGGTGGGACGGAAGATGCAACGCCGGGACAAAGGATATTACATCTCCTATTATTCCACGTTGGATTGTCCACTGATTTGAATATGCAAATATGAAATACAAAAGAGAAATAAACAGAGGATTGCTATGTGAGACAGAAAAGAAGTTTACTCTTGCCATCTAGGAACAATCCCAGAAGGAAATATACACCATTTCCTGATCTTCTCGAACTTAAGAACAATTTCTTTGTCATGTGGAAAAGCAGCCAAGTGACAGGAACGGCAAAGCAAAAAGTGCACACAAAAGTAACTGGTAACAAACAATAGTCAAGTCCTGAGTTCTAACAGTGAACAGGAAGAATACAAAATATCAAAGGTAAGGAGTAAAAACCACAATGATACGACAAAATGTCTTTGGGAAAAAACACCATGTGTAAAATACGGGGGTGTGGAAGTGAATAAATATACACAACAACAGATGAGATGAAAACATGGAAAGGAAGAATAATAATGACCTGAGTGAGGAAATGAATAAAAATATGGGGTGGGATGGAGGAAGAGGTCACCATCATCCTCCACCTCTCAGTTTATTTGTCATACAAATGTTCAGAGGTTATTCCAGAGTCATGTTCTCATTAAACCCGCCAACACACAATGGTCTCTTTATATATACACATGCCATTCATTCCATGTAAAATGTTTCTTTTTGCACAGTCATGAGCTTCACGGTCACACATACATTCTGATGTACATTCACAAAGTACATGACTGATCTCATGGAGGCTCTCACTTCCTAAAACAATTCACATGAACTTATGTCACAAGTCTCCTAATCCATCCTGCCACATGCTAACACTAATACAAAAGTAATAAAGCTTAACTCATATATCATTGATGAATTTTGCTTTATAGGTTTTAGGTCACTGTCCTAAGCATATTTCTCTGCCTTACATTCTGTCTCTCAGAGCTACAGATGTCATCAGAGGCTATAATGAGTAAGAAAGCAATTTCGAACATAAAGCAGCTCAGTAAGCTGCACTGTTTATACATATCCAGAGAATGGTTGGTTTATGATGTCATCAGACTGCTGTCTAAGACTCTGCAGTTGTGCCAATGTGTGCTATGCACTTGTAGTAGGGGACATTTGATACTGTTAGCTTCATTTATCACTAGGACCCACAATTTGTCCAGTTTTGATCCTTTTTTTCTGTTAAAGTTATTTTTGTGCTTTTAATTTGCTATGGCCTCTCCGTACATTCTAACATAGTAATCGTTAGATCTTAAAAAACCACAGTATCAAAGAAACAAATTTGGTGGTTTACTGGTCCTGGAGCACGATCTACTGCCAATTTATCCATCTTTCCCAGATGAAAACTGCTCTTGTGTTCCTTAAGTGGGGTATAACATAGCAGATCATGCTCTGAGACCCGGGAGCCTCAAATTTGTTTCTTCGATACTACGGTTTTATCAAGGTCCAAACACTACTATAGTAGTTGCCAAGACTCAGCGAAGGAGTGTCTCTGAAGATGTTCAGCGCAATCCTGGATGATACGTCAGGAACAGAAAAGTTTCTTGGACCACGACCTCACATCCTGAAAGGTTTATCAGCAGCAACTACTATGGTAGGACATACAGAGAGACCGCTGAAACTCAAAATCACAGAAAAACCTTTCACCCACCCAAAAAAAAAGGGATTTAAATCACACAAGTTGTGACTCTTAGTAATAAATAAAGCAAACAGCACCAACTCTTCTCCACTGCAAGCTCCACAACACAATTCAGCGTAAACCTGTAATCTTATGCAACGATCTGAAGATATTATGAACCGAACATTACATGGTTATATATAAGCAGTTAGGCTTCTGCACTTGTTTAAGTTCAGTACTGCTTTCTGAGTCTTTATACCCTCTGATGATGTCTCTACCATTGAAAACAAAATGTTACGCAAATAAATATGCCTTGGACCACAGCCTAAAGTGCATAAAGTAAAAATCAGAAAGCACACAAATATCGGCTATGAAAGCCTGCACTGTATGATAATGCATCATTCCTACTATTAAATAATCCACAAATGAAGTCAACTCATGAGCTTTTATGTCTATAAAGTGAAGTCATTGCTCCTTTGTTAGTGTGCAATAATTAGACAAAAGTCTATATGCCATATACAGTCAGACGATTTTTGTCAGAATGGCCACTTCCAAGATATGTAGAGTATCATGTTATAACTTCCTTATGCAATAGACTCAAATTATTCTGACAACTCACAGAGAGAGTTTTCATGACCCACATACTATCTACCCACACATGAACAGCTTTAGTAAACAGGGCATACACTGGTGTGCAAAACTTAAGTACGAAAGTAACTTTCACCTGACGTGACACTGCCAAATAACATAGCTCAATGAAACTTGAACCTCACATAGAAAGAATTGCTATCATATAGTTAAGAAGAAAATTCAAAGAAATACAATAAAACAGAAATGACACTTCTATTCAAAGACAGCGATTACACTGAAGTCACCGCAAACTGTGATGGTTCCCTAGTCCCTCAAATGGCGACATTTTGGAACACACAATTGCTGAACATGATCATTTTGGTGGTCCAAGTGTTATGGCATGGGAAGGCATTACATTGAAAGGGCATACTGAACTACAAATCTTTTAACATGGTACACTCATTGGTCAGTGTTGTGACACTGTACTGCTTCCCGATGTGCATATTTTCAGAAGTCCATATGGCCCGGACTTCATTTTTATGGATGACATTGTGTGAGCCCACTCAACAACGCAGGTGGAGCAGCTCTTGGACCACAAGGATATTCCGTGAATGGACTGGCCTGCCCATTGCACTGCTTAAATCCCATTGAGTCTGTGAGGTATACATTGGGGAGACATATTGCAGAATGCCCACATGCACCAGAGCCTATCCACCAGCTGTCAACCACACTGGTGTATGAATGGAACACCCTACAACAAGAACTTCTTTCCAAACCTTGTGCTCAGCATGGGAGCACATTGCAAAGCATGCATTGCCCTCCACAGTGATCACACACTCTATTAAGAACTATGTCCCATCTTTTGTAATGCCCTGGGGAACATCATTAATTGCAGTGACTTCAGTGTGGTTATTGCTTTGAACAAAAGTTTCTGTCATTGTGTATTTCTTTCAATTATCTTCTGTACTATGCCACAGCAGTTCTTTCTATGTATGATTCTACTTCCATCGAGTTACATTACTTTGTAGTTACATATCATGAGGGAAATGTTACTTCCATTCTTAAGTGTTGCACATATGAATTGACCTACTGGCAAGATTTTAGTAGTAAAGAGACAAGCAATTTTAAAGATATGATTCTGTTGTTTCACCTGAGATGAAAAGTCTACTTATAATTTTATTCTGAGATGGTCGCTATCAAACTTCCAACAACCATGTAAGAAATAAAAATGAATAAATGGAAGCCAATCTCTCCCATCTGTATTAGCTCTTGTTTAATAGTGCCTACGCACCATGCACTTTACATTTGTAGTTAAGTGGTTGCTTGTCATGTTGGTATTTTTTTTTTTTTTATAAGCTAGAATTTCCATTCCTGTAATATTCCAACAAGGTGTAAGAAGAAAACAAACTTAACACTAATATAACACAACATGTAATTGATTAACAATGCAACAGATCTGTACACTGGCTTCACTATTCTGTCCATTTGGGACCCTACTCCCAACAACCCTACTTTTAACACTCAAAAAGGGAAACTGGGCTTCAGTACAAATTTGGTTCTCAACACCTACTATAGCTCTACTTATCCTTCACATTTTCTCAGTACTCCTCAACAGCCTTTCCCTCTTATTTCTTGGCTTAATGTGTACTTGAAAAAATTAATACTCCCACTTCCCTTTTATAATTATTTAGTTCACCACTTCTACAATTGTCTCTTTGACTTTCATTTGCAATTGCACTTTATAAACTTTCAATTGCTCCTAAGTGGTTGTTGTCTCATTTACTCTGGGATTTGGAGTAACCTCCCTTCCCACTTATCTACACCTTTTTCTCTTCCCATTTCCAAATTCATCTACATGAGAGAACTGGAAGTTTAAAAATCTACAATTTCTGTCTTGGATACTGTCATAAGATAAATGAAAAATCTTGAAGTACCAGTATGTTTATTTGATATTCAGAACATAGAACTGTCATCTTTCACACCATGTCATGATGTCTAAACCATACTCATAACAAGGAGTCATATATTGACGGAATATGTACAATTAACTTAGGAGATATTTTCAATCAAAATTTTGCATACAACAGAAGTGGTAAGTGTGTTCCCCTGTTACAGAGATACATGTATACAACTGTGTACTTTGCTGTTAGTTGAGCACATGACACAATCTTATTGTGTTATGTAATAACTTGCAATCCAAAAATTTGTCATCACAGTGTTATAGAACATTTTAGGTGCTAGCAGAAATACTTTTTATTGTGATATTATTTTAAAAAACTGTCATCCTATGGATTGGAGTGCAGAATGTTAGAACCCTTAATCAGATAGGTAGATTACAAAATTTAAAAAAGGGAAATGGATAGGTTGAAATTAGATATGCAGGAACAGGACTTATAGTCAGGTGAATTCAGGGTTATAATATAAGATCAAATATGGGTAAGCTATTGTGAACAGCATAGTGAACATATCATTGTAGCCAAGATAGACACAAAACCCACACCCATCACAGCAGTACAAGTTTACATGCCAACAAGCTCCACAGATGATGAAGAGATTGAAGACATGTATGATTAGATAAAAGAAATTATTTAGGTAGTTAAGAGAGACAAAAACTTAATTGTGATGACGGACTGGAATTCGATAGTTGGAAAAGGATGAGAAGGAAAAACAGTAATTGAATATGGACTGGGGGCAAGGAATTTAAGAGGAAGCCACCTGGTAGAATTTTGCATAGAGCATCATTTAATCATCGCTAACACTTGGCTTAGGTATCAGGAAAGAAGGCCGTAAACATAGAAGAGACCTGGAGACACCAGTAGGTTTCAGAATGATTATACATTGATAGGACAGAGATTTTGGAACCAGATTTTAAATTGCAAGGCATTTCCAGGGGTGGATGTGGACTCTGACCACACTGTATTGGTTATGAACTGTAGATTAAAACTACAGAAATTGCAAAAAGATAGGAAATTAAGATGGGACCTGGATAAGTTGAAAGAAGCCAGAGGTTGTTGAGAGATTCAGAGGGAGCATTAGGGAACAATTGACTAGAACAGGGGAAGGGAAAAAAAGGAAGATGAATGGTTAGCTTTGAGAGATGAAATAGTTAAGGTAGCTGAGGATCAAATAGATAAAATGACAAGGCCTAGTTGAAATCCTTGGGTGACACAGGAGATACTGAAATTAATTGATGAAAGGAGAAAATATAAACATGCAGCAAATGAAGAAGACAAAAGGGAATACAAAGTCTAAAAATGAGATTGACAGAAAGTACAAAATTGCTAAAGAGGAATAGCTAGAGGACAAATGTAAGGATTTACAAGCACATATAATCAGGGAAAGACAGAGGCCTCTGGAAAAACAGAAGAAGTAGTATGAATATCAAGAGCTCAGATCAAAAAACCAACCCTTAGCAAAGAAGGGGAAGCTGAAAGGTAGAAGGAGTACATAGAGGGTCTGTACAATGGAGATAAACTTGCAGGCAATGTTATAGAAATGGAAGAGGACGTGGATGAAGATGAGATGGGAGATGTGATACTGCGAGAAGAGTTTGACAGAGTACTCAAAGATCTACATTGAAACAAGGGCGCCCGGGGTAGACGACATTCCGTCACACCTACTGATAGCCTTTGGAGAGCTAACTATGACAAAACTCTACCATTTGGTGTGCAAGATGTATGAGACAGGCGAAATACCCACAGACTTCAAGAAGCTGCAAAATACTAACAACAATTATTTACAGAAGAATGGAAAAACAGGTAGAACCCATCCTTGGGGGAAGATCAGATTCGATTCTGCAGAAAAAATAGGAACATGTGAGGCAATACTGACACTACAACTTATCTTAGAAGACAGGTTACGGAAAGGTAAATCTACTTTTATAGCTTTTGTAGCCGTAGAGAAAGCTCTTGACAAGGCTGACTGGAATACTCTTTGAAATTCTGAAGGTAGGAGGAGTAAAATACAGGGAGCGGAAGGCTATTTACAACTTTTACAGAACTCAGACGGCAGTCATGTGTCGAGGGGCTTGAAAAAGAAGTAGAGACTGAGAAGGGAGTGAGACATGGTTGTAGTCTATCCCTGACGTTATTCAATCTGACATTCAGCAAGCACTAAGGGAAACCAAAGAAAAATTTATATTTAAAGTTCAGGGAGAAGAAATAAAAACTTAGCGGTTTGCCAATGACATTGTAATTCTGTCAGATACAGCAAAGGACTTGGAAGAACAGCTGAACAGAATGGACAGTGCTTTGAAAGATGGGTATAAGATGAACATCAACAAAAGCAAACAAAGATAATGGAATGTAGTGGAATTAAATCAGGTGATGCTGAGGGTATTAGATTAGAAAATGAGACATTTAAAGTATAACATCCACATATACTTACGTAATCTGCAAGCCACCATATGGTGTGCCTGAACCACTACTAGTCATTTCCTTTCCTGTTCCACTCGCAAACAGAGTGAGGGAAAAACAACTGCCTATATGCCTTCATATGACACCAAATTTCTCGTGTCTTATCTTCATGGTCCTTATGTCAATGTATTGGTGGGAGCGTTGGTGGCAGTGGAATCATTCAGCAGTTAGCTTCAAATGCTGGTTCTCCAAAATTTTTCAATCGTGTTTCTCAAAAAGAATGTCGCTTTCCCTCCAGGGATTCCCATTTAAGTTCCTGAAGCATCCCGTAACACTTATGTGTGGTTCAAACCTACCGGTAACAAATCTAGCAGCCCGCCTCTGAATTGCTTCGATGTCTTCCTTCAATATGGCTTCATACAGATCCCAAACACTCAACCAGTACTCAAGAATAGATTGCACCAGCATCCTATATGCAGTCTCCTTTAGAGGTGAACCATTCTTTCCTAAAATTCTCCCAATAAACCAAAGTCAAGCATTCACCTTCCCTACAACAGTTCTCACATGGTTGTTTCATTTTATATCACTTTGCAACATTATGCTCAGATATTTAAATGACTTGACACTGTCAAGCAGGACAATAGTAATACTCTCTCTGAATGTTACAGGTTTGTTCCTCTGACTCATCCACATCAACTTACATTTTTCCACATTTAGAGCTAGCTGCCATTCATCACACCAACTAGGAAGTTTGTCTCAATCATCTTGTATCTTCCTACAATCACTCACCTTCAACACCTTATTGTACACCACAGCATCATCAGCAAACAACTGCAGATTGCTGCCCTGCCTGTCTCCCATATCATTTATGTATATAGAGAACAACAGTGGTCCTATCACACTTCCTTGGGGCACTCCTGATGATACCCTTGTCTCTGATGAACACTCACCATCAAGGACAACATACTGGGTTCTACAACTTAAGAAGTCTTCAAGCCTCTCACATATCTGTTAACTTATTCCAAATGCTTGTAACTTCATTAACAGCATGCAATGGGGCACCGTGTTAAAAGCCTTCCAGAAATCTAGAAATATGGGATCTGCCTGTTGCACTTCATCCACAGTTCATAATATACCATGTGAGAAAAGGGCAAGCTGAGTTTCACACAAGTGATGCTTTCGTTAACCTTGATGATCCTTGGACATAAGCTTCTCAATCTCAAGAATATTATTATTATTATTTACATTTGAACTGAGAATATGTTCAAGGATTCTTCAGCAGACTGAAGTTAGGGATATTGGTCTGTAATTTTGTGGGTCCATTCTTTTATCCGTTTTGTATACTGGAATCAACTAAGCTTTTTTCTACTCACTTGTGGGGTGAGATATTCATGACAAATGCAGACTAGGTAAGGGACCAATTGCCACAGACTACTCTTTGTAAAACCACGTTGGGATTCCATCTGGACCAGGTGATTTATTTGCTTTCAAATCTTTCAGTTGTTTCTTTACGCCAGGGATGCTTATTACTATGTTGTCCCAATGGGAGTCTGTCCAGTGGTCAGATGACAGTATGTTTGTACGATTCTCCCATGTGAACAATTTCTTGAATGTGAAATTTAAAACTTTGGCTTTTATTTTGCTATCTACAACTGCCACACTGGAATGGTCAACAAGGGACTGAATAGGAGCCTTAGACCTGCTTAGTGATCTTACATAGGACCAGAAACTTCTTGGGTTCTCTGCCAGATCTTTTGCTAAGGTGTGACGATGGTAGTTGTATGCTTCGCACATGGATCTTTTCACAGATGCACATATTTCAACTAACCTTTGTTTGTTGTCATTGTGTGTTCTCTTTTGCATCAAGAGTGCAACAGCCTCTGTTTCCTCAGCATCTTACAAATGTTGTTATAAAACCATGGTGGGTCCATCCTTCGTCCACTTACTAGCCACATAACTCTCCAGACCACAATTTACAATCTGCTTAAACTTTGCCCATAATTCCTCTATGTCCACCTTACTGGAACAAAGTGATGTCAGTTCACTTTCTAAGTGAGATGCTAACAATTTCTTATCTGCTCTATCTAGCAGAAACACACTTTCAGCCTTCTTGAGTGATTTATTAACATTTGTAACTATAATTGCTATAATTACATCATGATTGCTAATCCCCCTTCCTATACTGACACTGTCAATAAGGTCCAGCCTATTTGTAGCTACAAGGTCTAAGATATTTCCATTGCATGTGAGCTGCTGAGCTAGCATAGGTTAAAGTCATCTCTAAGAAGTACTGCACGATCTGGTTATTTACACACTATTGATCATAAGACTTCCTTTGAATGACTCTAGAATTATCACAGTGGAATCAGGTGGCCAGTAAAAACATCTAACAATTAACTTGGTTTCACCTGCACCTATTATACGTGACCAGATAACTTCACTGTCACACTCAATTTCAACCTCAACAGAGACAAAATTTTTGTCAAGTGCAATGAACCTCCCCCTCCTATGGCTTCAAATCTGTCTTTCCGATATACTTTCCATTGCTCAGTAAATATCTCAGAGCTTTCCACTTTGGGTTTTTGCCAACTTTCGATCCAAGAGTAATCTGCATGTGAGAACTTTCCTGGAGAGCAGTAAATTCAGGAACTTTATTACAAATATTTTGTCAGTTTACTTTACTACGCATTTATTGCTGTGCATCGACCAGTGAGTGTTCATCAGAGCTACCATCTAGCCTAAAAACCCTCATGTGCACTCCACAAGTACTCTGCTACCCAAGTAGCTGCTTCCTTCATTTTGTGCACCCCTGACCTATCAAGGGGATTACTAAAATCCCTATTTGACAATGCAGGCCTAGAAATCCGCGGCCATGACTATCACAAGTCGACGAAGCCTCAAGTGATGCATACACATTACCACCTGCCACTCACTCTGCTGTGCTTTGGGTAACAGGATGAGTTTTGCTTTTTGGACAGCAGAATAACTGATGATGGCCAAAGTAGAGAGGATAGAATGTAGATTGGCAATGGCAAGAAAAATGTTTCTGAAGAAGAGAAATTTGTTAACATCAAGTAAGAGATTTAAGTTTCAGGAAGTCTTTCCTGAAAGTATTTGAATGGAGTGTAGCCATGTATGGAAGTGAAACATGGATGATAAACAATTTAGATATGAAGAGCATAGAAGATTTTGAAACGTGGTGCTGCAGAAGAGTGCTGAAGATTAGATGGGCAGATCACATAACTAATGAGGAGGCACTGAACAGAATTGGGGAGGAAAGAAATTTGAGGCACAACCTGACAAGAACAAGGGATCAGTTAAAAGGACACATTTTGAGACATAAGGGAACATGAACTTAGTATTGTCGGGCAGTGTGAGAGGTAAAAATCACAGAGGGAGACCAAGAGATGTATACATTAAGCAAATCCAGGAGGATGTAAATTACAGTTGTTATTTTGAGATGAAGATGCTTAGCATGGAGAGCTGCATCAAACCAGTCTTCAGACTGAAGACCACCACAACAACAACGACAAAAGTTATTTCACAGCCTCAATACAGTGAATGTATGTAACTTCATGTTAAGCACTGCTGCAGTTAGGAATGTAAACGTAATACCTGGTACGTGAAAAATACCTTCCTACATTATATATGTAAAAAAAAGGAACAGACATATTTGGGTTTAGAGTTTTGTTTCCTTCTTTACCTCAGAGAGAGTCCCATCTCCACCAGCAACAACAACTGCATCAGTTCTGGCATCAATTTTCTCTATTATATTACAAGCATGGCCGACAGATTCTGTCTGCATAACATCAACAAATACTCCTGCAAGATTAAGTAATGGAGCACAGTATTTATCAAAATTTTTCTTTGCTTTCCTGAAATTAAATACAGAAAAGAGAATTATACCAATGAACACTATTGCAATGAACAGTATAATTATTGAAAACTGAAGAAGGAACACCAATAAATGTGCAATGAACACATTTTTTTATGAACATTAATAAACTGAAATATAAATGCATAATTCCTTGTGCTATGTATTTCTAGTTGTCTGTTTACATTTTTATTGGATTCTCAAGATACTGACGGAACACAACGAACACCTCACATGTCGCTTAGTGAAAGACATGTCAACTACATCCTTTTGTTGCCATTATAGATTTATTTGTGTGGATACAGTAGACAATGGTACAGCACAAGGATGAAAGTATATACAGACACAACTTTCTGTTTCCATCAATTATTGTACTTCTGCCTTTAGCTTCTTCGGCATATTATGAGCCAACAATTCACTACATAGCACAATTCAAAGAACATTGATTGAAGAAACTCACAAAACAATAGATTTTTCACAGTAGTATCATACAAATGGTAAATTCCAGCAAAAGATTCCAGATTTTAAAATCAGAACATCATTAGCCACACTTTTCATTCGTATTGGAAATTCTCTGAAAGTGTAACCTGTAGAATAGTACATACATACATACATACATGTATACATCAATGAGCCAAAACATTTCAACTACCTACCTATTGTCATGTTTGTGTACCTGTAGAATGCATCACAGTAGTGATTCTGCTGACATGGATTTGACAGATCCTTGGTAGGTATGTGAAACTAGATGTCTTTTTTTTTTTTTAAATTTTTATTTTATTTTTTTATTTACACATCTAGTTCTGTAGGACCAAATTGAGGAGCATATCTCCAAGGCCATGGAACGTGTCAGTACATGAAATTACGACATAAAAGTAATAACAGATAACACATAAAAATAAATGTTTATGAATCTGCAAAAAGTCAGTCCATAAGTTTAAGTAAATGCAATCAACAATACAATAAGAATCAGCTTAATTTTTCAAGGAACTCATTGACAGACTAGAAGGAATGACCCATGAGGAAACTCTTCAGTTTTTATTTGAAAGCGCGTGGATTACTGCTGAGATTTTTGAATTCGAGTGGTAGCTTATTGAAAATGGATGCAGCAGTATACTGCACACCTTTCTGCACAAGAGTTAAGGAAGTCCAATCAAAATGCAGGTTTGATTTCTGCTGAGTATTAACCGAGTGAAAGCTGCTTATTCTTGGGAATAAGCTAATACTGTTAATAAGAAATGACAGTAAGGAATATATATATTGAGAGGCCAATGTCAAAATACCCAGACTCGTGGACAGGGATCGACAAGAGGTTTGTGAACTTACACCACTTATTGCTCGAACTGCCCATTTCTGAGCCAAAAATATCCTTTTAGAAAATGGGAAGAGTTATCCCAAATATAATACCATATGACATGAGCGAATGAAAGTAAGCAAAGTAGACTAATCTGTGTGTCGAATGATCACTCACTTCAGATACCATTCGAATAGTAAAAATGGCAGTATTAAGTCTTTGAACAAGCTCCTGAATGTGCGGTTTCCATGACAGCTTACTACCTATCTGAACACCTAGAAATCTGAACTGTTCAGTTTCACTAATCATATGCCCATTCTGTGAAATAGAACGCCAGATTTTATTGAATTGTGTGTTTGAAACTGTAAAAACTGAGTCTTACTGTGATTTAATGTTAGTTTATTTTCTACAAGCCATGAACTTAGGTCATGTGCTGCACTATTTGAAAGTGAGCCAATGTTGCACACAACATCCTTTACTACCAAGCTAATGTCATCAGCAAACAACAACATATTAGAGTTACCTGTAATACTAGAGGGCAGATCATTTATATAAATAAGGAACAGCAGTGGCCCCAATACTGACGTTATCAACATTGTGAATTATGACCTCCTGCCTGTTGCTAAAGTAAGAGGTGAACCAATTGTGAGCTACTCCCCGTACTCCGTAATGGTCCAACTTCTGGGGCAATATTTTGTGATCAACACAATCAAATGCCATAGTTAAATCAAAAAATATGCCAAGTGTTTGAAACCTTTTGTTTAGGCCATCCAGTACCACACAGAGAAAAGAGAATATAGCATTTTCAGTTGTTAAACGACTTCTAAAGCCAAACTGTACATTTGATAGCAAATCGTGGGATATAAAATGATAAATTATCCTTACATACACAGCCTTTTAAATGTTGTTGTTGCTGTGGTCTTCACACCTGAGACTGGTTTGATGCAGCTCTCCATGCTACTGTATCCTGTGCAAGCTTCTTCATCTCCCAGTACATACTGCAGCCTACATCCTTCTGAATCTGCTTAGTGTATTCATCTTTTGGTCTCCCTCTATGATTTTTACCCTCCACGCTACCCTCCAGTACTAAATTGGTGATCCATTGATGCCTCAGAACATGTCTCACCAACCAATCCCGGATGCCTCAGAACATGTCCTACCAACCAATCCCTTCTTCTAGTCAAGTTGTGCCACAAACTCCTCTTCTTCCCAATTCTATTCAATACCTCCTCATTAGTTATGTGATCTACCCATCTAATCTTTAGCATTCTTCCGTGGCACCACATTTCAAAAGCTTCTATTCTCTTCTTGTCCAAACTACTTATCATCCATGTTTCACTTCCATACATGGCTACACTCCATACAAATACTTTCAGAAACGACTTCCTGACACTTAAATCTATACTCGATGTTAACAAATTTCTCTTCTTCAGAAATGCTTTCCTTGCCATTGCCAGTCTACATTTTATATCCTCTCTACTTCGACCATCATCAGTTATTTTGCTCCCCTAATAGCAAAAGTCCTTTACTACTTTAAGTGTCTCATTTCCTAATCTAATTCCCTCAGCATCACCCGAGTTGACTTGACTACATTCCGTTATCCTCATTTTGCTTTTGTTGATGTTCATCTTATACCCTCCTTTCAAGACACTGTCCATTCTGTTCAACTGCTCTTCCAAGTCCTTTGCTGTCTCTGACAGAATTACAATGTCATCGGCAAACCTCAAAGTTTTTATTTCTTCTCCATGCATTTTAATACCTACTCTGAATTTTTCTTTTGTTTCCTTTACTGCTTGCTCAATATACAGATTGAGTAACATCGGGGAGAGGCTACAACCCTGTCTCACTCCCTTCCCAACCACTGCTTCCCTTTCATGCCCCTCGACTCCTATAACTGCCATCTGGTTTCTGTACAAACTGTAATAGCCTTTCGCTCCCTGTATTTTACCCCTGCCACCTTTAGAATTTAAATTTTGGGATTGGAATTATCATATTCTTCTTGAAGTCTGAGGGTATTTTGCCTGTCTCACACATCTTGCTCACCAGATGGTAGAGTTTTGTCAGGACTGGCTCTCCCAAGGCTGTCAGTACTTCTAATGGAATGTTGTCTACTCCCAGGGCCTTGTTTCGACTTAGGTCTTTCAGTGATCTGTCAAACTCTTCATGCAGTATCATATCACCTATTTCATCTTCATCTACATCCTCTTCCATTTCCATAATATTGTCATCAAGAACATTGCCCCTGTATAGACCCTCTATATACTCCTTCCACCTTTCTGCTTTCCCTTCTTTGCTTAGAACTGGGTTTCCATCTGAGCTCTTGATATTCATGCAAGTGGTTCTCTTTTCTCCGAAGGTCTCTTTAATTTTCCTGTAGGCAGTACCTATCTTACCCTTCATGAGATAAGCCTCTACATCCTTTCATTTGTCCTCTAGCTATCCCTGCTTAGCCATTTTGCACTTCTTGTCGATCTCATTTTTGAGATTTTGTATTCCTTTTTGCCTGCTTCACTTACTGCATTTTTGTATTTTCTCCTTTCATCAATTAAATTCAGTATCTCTTCTGTTACCCAAGGATTTCTACTAGCCCTCATCTTTTTAGCTACCTGATCCTCTGCTGCCTTCACTATTTCATTCCTCAAAGCTACCCATTCTTCTTCTACTGTATTTCTTTTCCCCATTCCTGTCCATTGTTCCCTTATGCTCTCCCTGAAACTCTGTGCTACCTCTGGTTCTTTCAGTTTATCCAGGTCCCATCTACTTAAATTCCCACCTTTTTGCAGTTTCTTCAGTTTTAATCTACAGTTCATAACCAATAGATTGTGGTCAGAGTCTACATCTGCCCCTGGAAATGTCTTACAATTTAAAACCTGGTTCCTAAATCTCTGTCTTACCATTATATAATCTATCTGAAACCTTCTAGTATCTCCAGGGTTCTTCAATGTATACAACCTTCTTTCATGATTCTTGAACCAAGTGTTAGCTATGATTAAGTTACACTCTGTGCAAAATTCTACCAGGCGGCTTCCTCTTTCATTTCTTAGCCCCAGTCAATATTCACCTACTATGTTTCCTTCTCTTCCTTTTCCTACTGTCAAATTCCAGTCACCCATGACTATTAAATTTTCATCTCCCTTCACTACCTGAATGATTTCTTTTATCTTATCATACATTTCATCAATTTCTTCATCTGCAGAGCTAGTTGGCATATAAACTTGTAGTACTGTAGTAGGCATGGGCTTCGTGTCTATCTTGGCTACAATAATGCGTTCACTATGCTGTTTGTAGTAGCTTACCCACACTCCTATTTTTTTATTCATTATTAAACCTACTCCTGCGTTACCCCTATTTGATTTTGTATTTATAACCCTGTATTCACCTGGCCAAAAGTCTTGTTCCTCCTGCCACCGAACTTCGTTATTAGGGGAAAGCCTTTTCAATAACTTTTGCAAAGACTGATGGCATAGAAATAGGTCTAAAATTATCTACATTAACCCTTTCTCCCTTTCTATAAAGTGGCTTTACTACTGAGTACTTTAATCATTTAGGAAATTGACAATTCCTAAAGGAAAAATTACAAATATGGCTAAATACAGGGTTAACATGTGCAGCAAAGTACTTTAATATTCTGCTAGACACTCCATCATAACCATGATAGTCCTTAGTCTTCAGTGATTTAATTATTGACTCAATCTCCCTCTTGTCTGTATCACAGAGGAGTATTTCAGAAGTCAATCTCGGAAAGGCAATTGCCAAGAAAGTTATATAATTTCCAGCAGAAACTAAATTTTTATTTAATTCACCAGCAATTCTAGACACAAATAATGTGGTAACCATAAATTATGGGCTAGTGATTTGCGGATATGGCACCTGATAGTGTTGCAGATGTGATCAACAGCGGTCAGATCAAGCGAATTTTGTGGCGAGGACATTAATATGAGTTCACTATTATGCTCTCAAATCACTGTGGCATGGCTCTGGTATAGTGACAAGGAAGTTATCATACTGGAAGATGCCATCATTGGTAGGAAAGACATCAGGCATTAAGGGAGACAGGTAGTTTCAAAAAATGTTTACATAGCTGTTATAGTGTGTGTGCTTTACCGTGAGTCCCATGAAAGACCATTGAATATTCCCCATAGTATAATACCCCCCCCCCCCCCCACACACACACACACTAGCCTGCACCCATGGTACAGAGCATGGATGCTGGCATATCTTGACATGACCATCAACTTGGTGTAATAAGGAAACTGATTCATTCAACCAGGTGACATGCTTCCTTTCATCCTTGGTCAAATCTTGATGGTCCCATGTCAATTGCAATTGTAATGATGACAATTTCGGTTCTACACGGTAGTATTCAGGGGCAGTACATAGAGGAGTCACATGTTTAACAATGTGCACTGAATGGCATGTTCTGAGACACTTATGCTTGTGTACTCTGTTGTGAGATCAGCCATAGATCATCATCTATCATGTTTTACAGAGCAGGCAAGCCTCCGAACTACATATTGTATGATGAGGTAGGGTTGTCTGACACTTTGTCACCTATCTGTGGTTTCACCATCCTTCAACCAATGTCTATAGATGCTCACAACTGTTGCATGCAAGTGCCAACAAGTTTTGCCATTCCTGTGATCCTTGTTCTGTGGTGCTATGTCATAACAGTCTGCCCTTTGTCAGTCACTCATATCGGTGGATTTCCCCATCTTCATCCTGTATCGTTGCTAAATGATTCCCCATTCATCTCTGCTCCACTTTTTACTTTTCTTACAGTGTTCCATGTCCACAGTGCCACCAGGCAGTATTCGGTTTTGCAGTGAGCAGTGGTCATAATATTTTGGCTCATCAGTGTACACGTACAAAGGTTACAGAAATGTTATCCGTTGGAAATTCATTTTTCTCTCTTATGTTCATTGAATGATTGCTGTAGTTTCTATTGAATCATCATCATCATCATCATCATCATCATCATCATCATCGTCGTCGTCTTCGTCATCCATCTGGCAACTTCTGCTGGATATAGGACTTGCCTTTTTTAAGCATTAAGGTTTTAGATACAAGGATTAATGTTGCCTCCTCACATTTTTTAAGGCCATCTACCAGTTTTCCACTAAATGACCATTTCTCTTCAAGTCCAGAAAAGATGTTTCTTAGTCTACCTACCATCAATTCACATGGTTACATGCCTTGCCCACTTCCATTTCATTTTCATGAAAAGCACAATTTCATTTTATAATGACATTTGTCACCTGATCCATCTGCTTACCTTCCAGTCTCTTCTAATAATTATCAGTAATTTCTCCACTGATCAATGAGCAAGAGAGCTGCTTGTCTGTTTGGGAAACTTAGAGAGCTGTGGAAAGATATAATCCTTGTGCCTATCATATGACCATCAGGTTAGATACGTTAAATATAAAATATTACACTTCAGCATTTTACTCATATAAAACTAATATGTGAAAAGGAGAGAGTTGTTACACATGTTAAGGCAGAGCTAAAGTTCAAAAGCACTGAAAATGTAGATTTTGCAGTGATCAATATATTGAAATGTATGGTTGTGAATTAGTACTGAAAAAGTTTACTCGTAACAATATATCTACATAGTTTCCCACTGGGAAATTTTGAACTGTTTATGAGGCTGGGCATGGACAGTATGTAATAAAGTCTTCATTGCTGCTATAGTAGGTTTGGTTGGGTTGCTTTGGTGGGCAGAGACCAAACAGCGAGGTCATCGGTCTCATCGGATTACAGAAGGATGGGGAAGGAAGTCGGCCGTGCCCTTTCAAAAGAACCATCCCAGCATTTGCCTGGAGCGATTTAGGGGAATCACGAAAAACCTAAATCAGGATGGCCAGACACGGGATTGAACCGTCGTCCTCCCGAATGCGAGTCCAGTGTGCTACCACTGCGCTACCTTGCTCGGTGCTGCTATAGTAATTTAATTATGTATTTATTGTAATGGATCCATTTTTAATAGTATGCCATATTCAGACCATCTGTGAAAGTTACAAAAAATGTTATGTAACCTTTCAAAGATGATCTGAAGACAGCATTCTAACTCAAATGGATCCATGACAATGCACCATTAAACTACTATAGTAGCAATCTGGACTTTAGTACATAATGTTTCAAAGAGATATCTTCTACACTGTGGACCCTTTGGATTGTAAAAGGAATGGACAGTGTCTTCAAAGGAAGATATAATATGAACAGTATCAAAAGCAAAACAAGGGTCACTGAATGTAGTTGAATTAAATCAAGTGATGCAGAGGGAATTAAATTAGGAAATGAGACACTAAAAGTAGCATGGTAGATGAGCTTTGCTATTTGGTCAGTAAAATAAATGATGGTTGTCAAAGTAGAGATGATATAAAATGTATACTGGCAATGGTAAGAAAAACATTTCTGAAGAAGAGAACTTTGTTAACATTGGATACAGTTTTAAGTGTGACAAAGTCTTTTTTGAAGGTATTTGTATGGAGTGTAGCCCTGTATGGAAGTGAAACATAGACCAGAACAATTCAGACAAGAAGTGAATAGAGGCTTTTGAAATGTGGTGCTACAGAAAAATGCTGAAGACTAGATGGGTACTTCATATATCTAATGAGGAGGTACTGAATAGAACTGAGCTTCAAAGAAATTTGTGGCATAATTTGACTAAAGGAAGAGATCGTTTGACATGACATTGTTAGACAGCAACAGATCACAAATTTAGTACTCAAAGGAAGCATGAGGGTAAAAACTGTAGGGGAAAACCAAGAGTTGAACACAATAAGCAGGTTCAAAAAGATATAGGTTGAAGTAGCTATTTAGAAATAAAGAGGCTTGCACAAAATAGAGTAGTGTGGAGAACTACATCAAACAAGTCTTCAAACTGAAGAAGACAACAACCACAACAATCACTGATATAAAATGTCTGACAGACAGCAAAGTTAAATTTTAAAACAAACTGAAAAAGTTTGTCCTTGACAATTCCTGTTCCACAGAAAAAATTCTATTCTTGAATTTCTAATACTCTTGTAAATCGTCAGCATGTAGCCATATTTCCAAATGAAAGTGTATGTGAATGTAAAATGACTAGTTCCACATCGTTGTGATTAATCGTATGAATGATCTGTGGAACATGATAGTAACTAACTAACTAACAAAGTTTTCAAATGTCTCACTGCTGCATGTCTTCACCACAGTAATGCTATAATGTCAGAAAAATGTGTGTGTTATATAGACATTGCCTGAAAGCTTATTGATGATTTCAGTCTTGTTTATGTGCTTGCTTGCTATTCAACGCCTGGACCACACCATATTGTGAGTGGTTACCTTTACTCTATATCAACAACTACAATCAGCAAATGAATGTGAAGTGCATGGCAAATGGTACTCCCATTGTACAGCATATTGTGGGTTTTTCCTGCACTGAGCACAAAACAAAAGATAATTTAAATACCTGAATGATAATAATCAATTACTGACAATACAATGTAAATGGATAGATAAAAAGTCTACTCACCAATCAGCGGGAGGAGAACACGCACACAAAAAGGTTTAACTTTTACAAGCTCTCAGAGCCAGTGGTTCTTTCTGGCATAAGAGTTGAAGGGGGAGGAAGAGGGGTAAAGGAAAAGGGCTGGAGAGGTTTAGGGAAACAGGTACAGTTCAGAAAAGTCGCCCAGAACCTCAGGTCAGGGGAGCCTTACCGCACGGGATGAGAAGGAAAGACTGAAAGACTTCTGTACACACTACAATTAGTGTAACCTAGTCTTTGCAATTTCAAAAGGAGCAGTCTGTAAGGGGCTGCAGCATGTTTATAGATTCCTCAACTGATTCTTAAAACTTTATAAGTAGGTTTTCACTAGATAGTTGACAGCTCTCAGCAAGCATTTTTGTGAAACCCTCCTCTGAGTAAAAAAAACTTGGATCATTCATGCTGCCCTTCTTTGTATACCAGTATGTCCAATATGCTCTGTTCATTCTTTTTGACGTGGCTCCCACACACTTTAGAAATATGGTAGAATGAACCACATGTGTATTTTGCAAGCAGTCCCCACTGTAGAATTACTGCATTTTCCTTGTCTCCTACCAATTAACCAAAATCTGCCACCTACTTTATCTACAAATGAGCCTATGTGATCATTCTGTTTGGTATCCCCACAAATTGCTATACCCATGCATTTGTATGAGACAACAGATTTAATAGTGACTCACTGATATAATCACACAACACTACATTTCTGAATTTTTCGTAAGCAAGCACTTTTACATTTCTGAACATTTAAAACAAATTTCCAATCTTTCGAGCAGTTTGAAATATTATACAAACTGACTGGATATTTGTCCACCTGCATTTAAAAAGCACTCCAATACGGATAACTGGATCATATATAAGAAATCTAAGAAAAGTTTTATTGACCGACATGGTGAAATTGTTATCAAAATGGATTCACATTTGGGAGGGTGACAGGTCAAATCTTCACCCGACCATTCAGATTAATATTTATCTAAATTGCATTAAGGTAAATGCTAGGATGATTCCTTTCACTGGAGACTGCTGATTTCCTTCCCACAATCCAAACTTTTCCAGTGACTTTAATGACCCTACAGTCGTGTGAGAATTAAGCTGGGTAAGTAAGCTTGGCTCTATCTTTGTAAAGGAGCATTATAAAACAGTGTCAAACATGTCTGCTTTTGCTTTCTTACCCTCAATTTCACATCCTGTCTTATCAATGTATGTCTGGACACAAAATTTGGTGACACTGACAGCCACTACACATGATGGCAATTTCTTTTGGTTTTGTGAGAGGTCTTTCACCAATGGCCTTACCGCAGTGGTAACATTGTTTCCCGGCAGATCACCGAGTTAAGCACTGTTGGTCTTGACACTTGGATGGGTGACAATCCAGTCTGCCGAGCGCTGATGGCAAATGGGGTGCACTCAGCCCTTGTGAGGCAAACCGAGGAGATACTTGACTGAGAAGTAGTGGCTCCGGTCACGAAAACTGACAATGGCTGGGAGAGGGGTGTGCTGACCGCAAGCCCCTTTATGTCTGCAGCCAGAGACACCTATAGGCTCAGGATGACACGGCAGTTGGTCAGTACCATTGGGTCTTTCGAGACCTGTTCGGATGGAGCTTTTTAGTTTAGAGAGGTCTTTCAGTGCAATTGTGGGATGGTAGTCACTGAAGCCTTCACACATTACTCTTCTCACAGTCAAATTAGCCAAATGTCACTTAGCATCTCTCTCCCTCTGTAGCCTCATGCTTTGTTTTACACCTACCATGCCATAGTTTCTGTTTCTTTACATGGTATATGTAGCATAGAGGCTCCCTTCCATTACAAACTGTTCCAGGACTAACAGACAATATGATACATGCCTATACAGATTAATCGTGAATGCTCTGGAGGCTAAGTTGCCACACAAGTGCATACAAAAGACAAAATATTTGGTCTGATTCTTGATGTGGCATACAGTTTTAATCTATTATTAAGTTTCATTGCTACACAAATTCTGTGCAAGAAAAGAATTTCTGGAAGGAATATTGCACTTACAATACTTGCCTCATACAAATTTAAAGGTTTTCCTTCAAAACTATGACAGTTACCTCTTCGTCGTGCTTCCAGTCTGAGCACTACTGGTACCTGTTATTTTCTTATTCGTGACCAACACATCATCCTTACAAGTAAAATGGGAAATGTTTTTGGACTCAAGGTGTGGAATCAGAATCAGAGTTTTAAAGTCACATGACATACATATATAAATCATTGATTGTACAGGGGACTCATCAATATAGATAATTTACCAGAGATACATACAACAATACAAATCTATTTCAGTACCCTACAAAGAAATCATCTTTTAAAAATTCCATGTGTGAATAATAATATTTTGCACTAGAGTGGCATGTAATCTTATCTTCAGTAAACCTAGTTTCATACTGTGAAAGTTTTACATTTTAAATTTATATAGATTTCCATAGCCATGTAATGAGGAATCTGAGAGTAGAGTTTTGGTCTATGAAGTGGCAACTTGAATTTGTCTTTGTTAATTGTGTCACACATATGTTGAAAATGGTTTTCTATAAATAATTCTGGATTGGTACGGGTAAAGAAAAACGGTTCTTAATGTAAGTACATCAAATAGTTAAAATTTTAAGACTCCTGAATAAATGTCTGCATGACTCTCTAGGCTTACTATTACACATTTTTCTAATAACAGTGTTTCAGAGTAACAATATTCTATTTACACTACTTGCATTGCCCCAAAAGATTATTCCTTATCTTACAATGGCTTCAAAATAGTTGCGTTAAACAACTTCCCTAGTGTCAATGTCACTTGCATAGGGCAATATTGTCATTGCGAATGCTATACTGTTTAGCTTGTTTGCCAAGTAACTTATATGCAAAGACCAGGATGAATTTTTTTCTAAAAATATCCCCAGGAATTTGACAGATTCTGCTTCCTTAAATTAGCCTAGTGATTTTTATGGATAATTTGGAAGTCACTTGATTCAGACTGTTTAGTTTTAAATGTGAGATGTGTTTTTTCCATACATAAATGTTCTTAACAATTTAGTGTGTCAATGATTCTTTGGGGAATTTTTTCCTGTGGTCTCATCCCAATGAGTACAGATGTGTCATCTGCAAATAAAACTGAGAGCGATGTTATATTTAGCAGTATATTTTGGAAATTTGTGGTAAAGTTCCTATGGGATGAAACTGCTGAGGTCATCAGTCCCTAAGGTTACACACTATTTAATCTAACTTAAACTAACTTATGCTAAGTACAACACATACACCCAAGCCCATCGGAGGACTCAAACTTCTGACGGGGGGAGCCGCGTGAACTGTGACAAGGCGTGTGAACCGTGACAAGCCGCCTTAGACCACGTGGCTACCCTGTGCAGCTTAGTGGTATATCAAGAAAGATGATGAGACTTACCAAACAAAAGCGCTGGCAGGTCGATAGACACACAAACATACACACAAAATTCAAGCTCTCGCAACAAACGGTTGCTTCGTCAGGAAAGAGGGAAGGAGAGGGAAAGACGAAAGGATGTGGGTTTTAAGGGAGAGGGTAAGGAGTCATTCCAATCCCGGGAGCGGAAAGACTTACCTTAGGGGGAAAAAAGGACAGGTATACACTCGCACACACACACACACACACACACACACACACACACACACACACACACACAAATATCCATCCGCATATACACAGACACAAGCAAGGACAGGTATACACTCGCACACGCGCACACACACACACACACACACACACACACACACACACACACACACATATCCATCCGCATATACACAGACACAAGCATGTCTGCTTGTGTCTGTGTATATGCGGATGGATATGTGTGTGCGTGCGCGAGTGTATACCTGTCCTTTTTTCCCCCTAAGGTAAGTCTTTCCGCTCCCGGGATTGGAATGACTCCTTACCCTCTCCCTTAAAACCCACATCCTTTCGTCTTTCCCTCTCCTTCCCTCTTTCCTGACGAAGCAACCATTTGTTGCGAAAGCTTGAATTTTGTGTGTATGTTTGTGTTTGTTTGTGTGTCTATTGACCTGCCAGCGCTTTTGTTTGGTAAGTCTCATCATCTTTCTTTTTAGATATATTTTTCCCACATGGAATGTTTCCCTCTATTATATTCATATCATTAGTGGTATATCATTTACATAAAATAAAAACAGGGTTGGGTCTAAGATGGAATCTTGTGGGATGCCGTGTGAAATAATTTTCCAGTATGAGAAACAATTTTCAGTTCCTGGTGTTACTACTGCCCTTTGCATTCCATCTGTTAAATACAATTTTAACTATCTCAAAGCATTACCATTTATTCTGTATCTTTCTAATTTGTTTGGCAAGACTGCAGCACACACCTAACAGCAAATTATTACAAATTAATTATTGTGAAACATCTGTAGGAATGTAATATCACAGGAAAAGGTAGTTTTGGAAACCGAAGTGTTAATTTAAAGACAAAGTCTCTGAGTTTGTTTGTTAGTTTTGTTAGTTTCATGTTCCATGGATCATCTGAATGATAAATCTTAATGATGTGGAATGAATCATTTTATATTCACATCACAAATTAATGTGTAAATAAGGCTATATGTTGAAAAATTTAAGCATCTGTTGCTTTCTCTCTCTTTTACTTCTGAAGTTTTACAATGTGATAATCTTTACACAAAGAGTCTGCCAGCAACGTTTCCCACAGCATAATCATGTTTGTATCAATGCATGAAGAGGGAGTATTTCATTCTGATGTCTCCATCATCATCATCCTAACATCAGTTATACAGGGTGTGCTCTGATGAATGGTCAATATGCAGGCATATGACTGGAACAATCATTTGAAGTAAAAAAAAATCTAGTAAACAAGGGCTCTAAAATGCATACCTTATGAGCTATGAGTACTTGTTGAGAACAAGAGATGCATTTCACTGTATCAAAGATGAAGAAGCGCTCATGGCTCTTAAGATATACATTTCAGAACCCATGTTTTTTTTTTTTTTGCTTCAAATGATTGTTCCTGTCATATCCCTGAATATTGACCATTCCTTCTAGGACATCCTGCGTGTATAAGCTATCTACCTTGCAGAAACTTGAATTTTTCCTTGCGGATTACTACTAAGGTAGGATTAAAGTGCCTCGAGAAAGCAGCAGTTTATTATTATACAGGGTGTCCCATTTATCTTGACCACCCCAAATAAATGTTTGTCCAAATGCAAATTACAAAATGTTTCAAGCAAATATTCTTTATCCATCAGGGGGACATCAACCAGCATGATTGTTTTTTACGAAGATATGAACAGCAACATGACTTTTTAAATGACACACTGTATTTTTTTTCAGTAATTCATTTCCTCTCCTAAAGACCTATTCAAAAATGTATCACAGTGTACCATTCACTCAAGCACAACATTATTAATTACATAACACAACACTGACTTTGAGCCTGGAATCACAAACTCGTCCACTTGCTGGAGTTGTCAGAAAACAAATGAAAACCAAATATACACATAACACAAAATTGACTTTGACTCTCCTGTACCATTGCCCAGGAGTAGAACATTCAAAGGTACTCAAAGTGGTGACCCTGGACACAGATATACTGGTGCACTCATTAAATGAAAGAATTATTTATTGCTTCCAGTGCTGCCTGCTGAAGAGAATTAGCAAGCACGATATGTAACTGCTTGTACTCTGGAGTTGTTGGAAAATCACGATAGACAATGTCTTTAATGCATCCCCAAGGCAAAAAGTCCAGTGGATTTACATCAGGAGACCTACCAGGCCAAGTAATTGTTCCTCCTCGACCAATCCATCTGGCAGGATACCTTCGGTTCAGAACATGATGTGCATGCAAGGCATTACGTGCTGGACATCCATCGTGCTGATACCATATACGCATCCTGGTTCTTAGTAGCACTTTATCCAGAAGAGGAGGAAAAATTCATCTAAGGAAGCTGGCATTTGTTGTGCCATTTAGACTACCATTGATGAAATAAGGGCCAATAATTGAAGTACCAAGCATCCCACACCAGACGTTCACTCTCCTATTGATGCTGATGTTCCACCTGTCTAAGCCATCATGGGCACTGGACCAATAACGCCTTCCTTGTATTTACCAGTCCTTTGTTTGAGAAGGAACATTCATCAGTAAATAGAACATTGGAGAAGTTCGGGTTGGTGAGAATTTGCTGCTGTGCCCACTGACAGTACTGTACACGATTCTGGAAATCATTCCCATGCAATTCTTCATGTAAGTGTACATGGTAAGGATGGAACCGGTGATGTGTAAGAATACGATGTCCACTGGTTTTAGAAATGCCAACCTCGTGTTCGAGGTGTTGTGTGCTCACATGTGGATTCATAGCAGCGGAAGTGAGAGCAGTAACTTCGGCAGCTTCGTCTGTGTGAGTGCTATGACGATTGCGTTGACATGGGTTGAAACTTAACGTTTCCTGATGCGTTGCAACAAGACAAGAAAACATTCATCAGGAAAGTGGGTTCTTGTCAGGATGTTGCTCTCTGTACAGTTCCACTGCCTGCGTAGCATTTCACCTACCTTCAATAACAACAATAAAATAAATCTTACGTCGATGCAGTTTGTAGGAAGCACAGCCTTTACTGTATGCCCACTCTACACAACAGTATTTAAAAGGACTAAACTATTGTACTAAATGCACCCGTACACAACAAAACAGTATTGTAATTACTGTTCTGCTAACTTACATTCCCCATAGATGAGTAGCATGTCTACCTTCTCTTCGTTGGTGTGTATTCTACTCACACAACTCTTCAACTGACGATAGTTGATGGAATGACGGGTAAGCATTCTACTTATGTTTACATTTGTCCTCTGTCAATATCAGCACGTGGATGTGATCCATTCCCCCCCCCCCGTACCTGCACCAAATGCTGGCAGCGTCAATGTCAATGTTGTGTTGTGTAATTAATAACGTTGAGTTTCGGTGAATGGTACACTGTGATACATTTTTGAATAGGTGTTTAGGTGAGGAAATGAATTACCGAATAAAAAATTCAGGGTGCCATTTAAAAAAGTCATACCATTTTTCATATCTTTGTAAAAAAACAAAGCTACAGTGAAGGCAATCATGCTGATTGATGTCCCCGTGATGGCTAAAGAACATTTGCTTGAAACATTTTGTAATTTGCATCTGGACAAACAGTCATTTAGGGTGGTCAAAATAAATGGGACACCCTGTATGCACACCGGATGTTATAAAAGTGTAGATCCATACTTATTTTGCTGTAGGCATTCCGTAATTTTCTCCCATATATGCGTAAAAATTATACAGCAAAGGTTTTGCAGGCCTATGTTATGAGAACCAAGAACAGCAGTATGCAAAACAACAACTAGAATTATCAACTGAGTAGATGGCGAGCGTTCTTACCTTTTGTTAGCAACTGGATTCAGTATCACCACTATTTTCTTAGGATTATATTCGTTTGGAATTGGTAGTGACCCATATTCTAACGCCTTCAAACAGTAGTCTCTCATCAACTGATTGGTCCTGTTGAATCAAAATTAAAATGAATGTTATCGAAGTTTAGCAAAGGCAAAAATGGAACAACTACGACAGCAGCGACATAAGAATGTATCGAAGGAAAATTTTTACGTTAACAAGAAATGCAACTGTCAAATTTTCAACTGCACGGTCAGCATACAACAGACAAACTTGTAAACGAATATGAATTTGCGACTTTTTTGACAAAGAGGTAAATGAAAATAAAAAACCAACAATTACATCACACCCGGGCATACACTACATTAGCCTATTTTTTTGGTCACAGTTTTACTGTAGCCGTAACATTGACAGTATTGTACAGCACAGCGAGAAAACTCATAATGTAAATGTGATTACAAAGCATACTTACTCGTATTTATCCTTGGCATAAGACACTCCATATGATAAAGCAGCTGTTCCAAATACACTTTTCTTCCAATTATTTCTTATAACTCTAAAGAACTTCACAATTCTAGACATGTTTACAGTAGCAGACGACACATCTTACACGTGCTCCGGACTAGTGGTGGGCAGGAAATCGCGTATCTGTTAGAAATCACAGTGACTGAGAAGTCACAGATATCACAGTAGCAACTTTACAGAATCTAACTGCGATTTCAGTCACAGTTAGCAGTCGCAAGTAGTATTTCACATTGAAAGACGTGAGCCATCTATTGGTCGAATTTAGCACTGCTTTCTGCGATTTCAGTGACAAGTCGCAACTAAGAGTCGCAAGTAGCAACTAAAAAGCGCGGTTAACAGTGGCATCTGTTGGCCGAAGTTCGTACTACGTCCATCTCCGCGGTGCGCTGTGGAGTCTAACTGCGATTTCCGTGACAAGTCGCAACTAAGAGTCGCAAGTAGCAACTAGAAAGCGCGGTTAACAGTGCCATCTGTGGGTCAAAGTTCGTACTACGTCCATCTCTGCGGTACGCTATGGAGTCTAACTGCGATTTCCGTGACAAGTCGCAACTAAGAGTCGCAAGTAGCAACTAAAAAGCGCGGTTAACAGTGCCATCTGTGGGTCAAAGTTCGTACTACGTCCATCTCTGCGATACGCTATGGAGTCTAACTGCGATTTCCGTGACAAGTCGCAACTAAGAGTCACAAGTAGCAACTAAAAAGCGCAGTTAGCACTGCCATCTGTTGAGCAAAGTTCATACTACGCTATTCACTACCGAGTCAAACTGCGATTTCTGTGACAAATCGCAACTAAGAGTCGCAAGTAGCAACTAAAAAGCGCAGTTAACATACTTCTCCTAGTGTCATCTGTTGACCGACGTATGTACGTTATGAGAGCCTTGTGCCTCACGAGATCGATGTGCTGTGTGTGCATGTGAAGGGCTTATTTCAATAGTGGTACAAGTCCATTTTTGTTAATTTTGAGATATAGAGTCGTAAAGTTAAATGAGTGCTGAAAAATCTGCAGTTGAGATACCAGAAATATTCACCATATGGCTTCTTGCTAGAGAGGAGCCTTTATTTATGTTTGTTTGGATCACTAATTTCAGAAGCATTATAGACAGAAAAGTGTAGGTAATGGACTTGTACCACTATTGAAATAAGCCCTTCATATTATATGACGACATGCACATTCAGCATCAGTTATGGTTGGTCAAATACTGCTGTGACTCTGAATGTATTATATTAATAAGAAGCGACATTGCCTTTTTCTCCTGAAAATATCGAGTAACGTAACAAATGTGTTTGATTCTGCTTCCAATATGACAGTTTTGGTTAATACTCCACATGCCTACAGGACTTTGCAATGTTAACACAGCAGAACTCAGACATCTGTATAAGTGTAGAGAAATGAAAACAGTCATATGAATGCCTCACAGTTCAAGACTCGGGAGAAAAGTTTTACACCTGGTGTTCTACATGGCAACTTCACACACAAGAACTTTTTGCCGACACTACTACCACCTACATAAGTAAGCTTTTCCTGTGTCACTTTCAAGTAATGCATGTAAGCTATTCCTGATTTAACTGGAAGATCTGTACTTCCCACTTTCATATCAACAGCCTCAAAATGCATATCGTAGACTTCGGGATATGTTACAGGTCAGTGTCACACCAAGATTGTGGAGAAAGGGGGGGGGGGGGGCGGCATGTCACTCTCCAACAAGTGTTTACCAATAAATAAGTGGCGGAAAATTACGGGTATAGGACGGCTTAACATGTGGAAAATGAGATTTTTATTATCCACTCAATGTATTTAACATTTATTATTCCTTTAAAATCGCACAACAACTTCAATAAAACACTTTAATCAGTCATACACTTATTTCATAATTATTTCACTTTTAAACTGCAAATCCTCTAAGAGCTGTCTTGAATCTTCACGAGTCTCTCTCAACAGCCTTGATGTGGATAGATATGTACAGCAACCAGTAATCAGTCAGAACTGCGTCTGCAAAAACACAAGGATTATTAAACAATTTTTGCTGTCACTAATTACTAGCAATATAATTGACAGAGTAGATTGCTAATATTTGCTATATCACATTTGCTAATATTTGCTATATCACATTCGCAAGAACGATCTCACTGAAGTAATTAAGTCCATCAAAACGCTTAGAAACTAACCTGTCGTCTGACGAAAACGGTCTAAAGACTGGCAATTTCTTCAGATCTGTTGACAATGATATTTTGAATTATCACTTTACTGAGTGACTGAAATGTAGTTCAGGTACCTATGAACATAACAATATGTTAGAATTCATTTTCTAAACACGAACTATTACGGTACTGTGCGGCTACTTACATATTAATTACACTATTAATATTTTCACAGTTGTTTCTTTAATACAAAATTAAAGCCAACGGAAGAATAAACGTAAAACATACTTACCAATGACAGGTTTGTTGAGATGCAATTTTCTGTGTGGACAGATGTAACTTTTTCATACGGTGGTACGTCGCAGCAATCGCAGGAGTCACAGAAATCGCAGAAGTAGCAGAAGTCACAGAAATCGCAGAAGTAGCAGAAGTCGCAGAAGTAGCAGAAGTCGCAGAAATCGCGGAAGTAGCAGAAGTAGCAGTGGCGGAGGGATACGCGACTTAGGTTCCTTAACTGCGACTCTTAACTGCGACAAATCACAGTTAAGAATAACAGATACTGAAAAGTAGCATTCACAGAAATCACTGATATCGGAAAATCGCAGTTTAGCCCATCACTACTCCGGACCAATACAACAAAGATATCAACAGTCAACATCAATTGTTTACATTTATCTTTGGAACGTACCATTGTGTATAAACATAAATTAAATTCTGTATCTTTGGTTAGCAACGGAATAAATGGGATTGCAATAGTTAATTTCTCATTTTTTTGCGAAAACAGCAGGACAAAGTTGTTACGACACATACAAACCGAGTGTGTTAAATAAATAAAAAGGACCAAAACTCTGCATAATCAGAACAAATACTGGTACTATAAATATGGACAGTGGCACATTTGGGGAGGGAAGAGGTCTCTCCTGAACATGAGTATGAATGTCGAGCAAACGACGAGCTCCGCAGCAAAACGCACATTGGGGCTGAAGGAAGAAGTAAAAGAGAAGAGGCGAGCAGTCACCATTTAACACCAGCAACAAATAACAAAGGAGGCAACAAATTAGACAACACACAACACATGCATGTCTGACACTTTTTGATATAAGTGAAGGATCAAGTCCCCTTCCCCGTAGAGGGATTTTGAGGACTGTACTGGACGGTAACTCATTTAGAACATAACTTACGCAATTAAAGAATAATATACCAAGGAAAAACCGTTCGCAAACAAATACAGTGCTAACATATGTCGAAAAATGGGTACTATAATGATACAGCAGTCCCATTTTATGTATTTGTTGAGGAGCTTAATGGTAACCACAGTGATAATGGTAATCCCACACCATGACCCTGGGGAAGATACTATCTACCTCAGATTCTGGGTACAAGCAGAACATCTCATATCTCTAGAATGTGGGGGAAAAAGAATTCATATTGATTTACCAACAAGGGAGACTGCAAACTGTAGTGACCTTGCCAATGAATGCGACCAGAGCTAGCCCACTCAGACAGCTCCCAACTAGTGCTATGGGTGATGCTTTGAATATCGCTGCCAACCAGAAGCACAGCCCAATCAGCAAGCTCCGTGCCGCCGCCAATGAGATGGACTTCCGCATTGTGACAAACAGCGGCCACAGGTATCAACGGGTTTCGTGTTTGGTGTTGATATATGACAGTTCTAGTACGGAGTTCCGAGGCTGGTGCTTGAAGCTACAGTTAGTAGTGGAGATCAGCCTGCGAGACTATGGAAGCGGAGCTACCTATAGCTTTGCGTAAGGACAAGTGTTTACTACAGTGATTGACAGTGTGCCACCCAGGATGGACATAGTCTCGTTGACACTATATTCAGTAACACAAACCACTCCTTAGTTGTATCTGTCTGCAAGCACATCCAATGAGCTGCTGTACAACTTTAGGTAAGTTTCACAGGGCAAAAGATGTATATTTGTGTGTCACAGTTCTTCCATCCACGTCGGAGCACCTAAACCTAATACAACATACCTTTCTAGCCAGATGACCAATACACATCGCAAACAAGATTGCAGAGAACAACCTGCTACATCATAAATGGATGGTAGCATACATACTAAATCACAGAACAAATCTGCAGGGACTTTTTAGAAACGTAGATTCCGATTTAACAGATTTGGAGCTGAAAGACGCTCACCCATGTATGCAGAATGAACAAGAGAATAAATAATTTGGAAACGACGAACCACATACCCAGGCAAACATGTGTGGCCACATTCACATCGCAGTTCCTACCAAAAATGTGACAACATATGGCATGACGTGCAATGTTAGACCGTACAAACCCCTGGTGTCGCAGTGTTTTAGATGCCTTTATGTTGCCGTCTTAGTAACCAATGTTAGTCACAGGCTCGATGCAATCAAAGTGGAGGGAACTATGAGACAGCTCAATGCACAAGCGAAACAATATGCTGCTTCTACTGTAAGGGGAACCATACATTGAGAGATAAGTCTTGCCCAATATAGCTCAAACAACTAGAGATCAAGAAAGCATCAGCTAGATACAGTGTATCCTTTAAGGAAGCTGAAGAATATATAAACCAAAGACTACATGCTACTGTGGCAGGGAATCTTGGTAGGAGTAAATTGCAGAGGGAGAAACAGTCCGTCCAACTCCCCATAAAAATCATTCAGGACAGATTCACGACAATTGTTCACCACAGTAGGCCAAAACAAATAAAGACTATGCCAACTCCAAGTCCTCTTTTTGCAAATATAAATTTACTAATATCTCTATTAAAGATAATCCACAAGCACCACAATCACATACCCCCGTACCACAACAGGCAATTGTATCAGGAGTGGAGGACAAGAATATGGCGATAATCGAACAGCTGATACCTAGAATAACAAATCTAATAACACAGCTTACCTCATTAAACAACGATAGTTGGATCAAGCTAATATATACAAAACGGTTGCTTCAATAGCATAAAAAAATATGGATCAGCACAGAAACAGGCCATACTTACACTTCACTCATATAAACAGAGTGATGATTATTAAAGTCCTCCAGTGGAATGCCAGAACTGTATATGCTAACAGAGAGTCATACATGCACAAATTTATGCTAATGACTACTCATCACTGTCATAAGTGAAACCTAGATTAAACCAAGTATGTCTGTTAGATGTCTAGGATATAAAGTACGTAATAAGATCAGATCGAAGGGACAGGACAGATGGAGTAGCCTTATTGGTTAGTACAAAATTCAACTATAAACCACTTACCATGCCACTACCCAACCTTGGCTTAGAAGTCTTAGCAGTAGAAGTCAGTACTAACACATGCCAATTCTCCATTCATTACATCTGCGTATCATCCCTCAACCTGTAGGAATTTCAAACAACAAATGTACACAATGTTGTGAACACATACCAAAACCCTTCCTAATCTGTGGGAATTTCAACGCCAACCACACAGCATGGTGGAATCATATGATTTATAAGGAAGGAGAGTACATAATGTCTTGAACTGATGATTACAACATGATAATATACAATGATGGATTTATCACATTAAACCAAGGACCATGGATGCGAGCAATTGCAGCGGATATAACATTAGCTTCTCCCTGTATGAACTAGTCACAGCATGGTCAGTTGTGCAGGATACCATGGGATCAGACCATTTCCCTATTACTATGAATATACAATACTAGACAAACAACTAAGCACATATTGCAAACAAATTGGCTTGGGAGATGAACAAAGCAGATTGATATAAACATTTCCACATTCTTGAATTAGAGGTAAAATCAACAGAAAAAACATCCACACAGGCCTTTTACACAACTAGAGAACAGCATATATCGTACAGCAAATGAATCCATTCCAAAGCTACCTTTATCAACAAAAGCTAGATGATTGGGTAATCAATTGTGGAATGAAGACTCCAATAAAGCAATACAAGTTAGAATGGCAGCATTATGTGAACATGTTAAACGATCCAAGATGAACAATTTTTTGTTTTATAAACAAATGGCAGCTATAACCAAGAAAATATTGAAATCTATCGAAAATTTGGAAAAATATTGAAATAGTTTGAGCGAGAATACAAAATCGTTAGAGATATGGCAAAAGTTCAACAGATTTAGTATTATCGCCCCTGTAGTCAATAATATACGACCATATGAGTGGACGGAAAAATTCTGTAACCTTACTGCTCCACCATGTGTTTGCAATAAGTTATTCAGGAGACAGAGGGATTTTCCTGCAACTCATCATATGCTAACCACCCAGTTCAATACTGGTGAGTTGACATTAGTCATCAAAGAGAGCCTTAACACTGCCTCAGTAATGGATCAGATCACATATTCTGTGATACAGAACATGCCTGACAGTGCTGTAGAATTACTTCTTCAAATCTATAACGGAATTTGGATGCATCAAGAATCTGCCCCAGAATGGAAGAGACAGATCATAGTCCCCATATATGAAAAACGTGAATGATTCATTACTAGTCACTCCTTACAGACCGATTGCACTGTCTTCATGTATTAGCTAAAGTAGTGAACATGATGTACATGTAACTTATGCAAATATTTTATTCTGTGACTCCTATTACAATTTTATGTTGGCTAGAGACTCTACCTGTGGGCATTTACTAGTGAGCATTCATTCTGAAGTATGCTAAATGTAATCTGGCTGCTATCTAAAGCCATAGCCTGGGATAATTCTTGTTTGCTCGATTTTCTATATGACAAGAGCTGCTCAGCTTCAGCTAATCTAATGTACCATCATGTGATGTAATAAACCCACTCCTTCTGAACAAGCCATTTTTAGAAATATCAAAACCTAGACCACAGGCTAGTGAATCTTTGTTTTGCAACTGCTTGGCTGATTTTTTCGCCCTCTTCTTTAATAAAAAGTCGATTCTAATGGTGGGAAGAATCTTCATCTTTACTAGCTGGGTCGCAATTTAGGTTGCATATAGGTAGAAGATACATAGAAAACATTTCAATATTAGTTTCCAGTTAGCTGGGGCTTTGGTGAGAGATAAAGTAGCACAATTTTCAGGTATTGCAAAGGCATATCATAATATTCAGACATATGCACTATTAGATAAGCTACTACTTGTAGGAGCTCAACCTCAGTTTTTAGAAGATATGTCATCATTGTTCAGTGGACGAACTATATATATTAGAAAAAATTCTGGATTCAAGGGCGCATGCATGATGAACGATGGCATACCACAAGGGTTGGTACTCAGCTCACTAATACATGCAATATACTGTACCTATGATATGGAGAGGGTAGTAAATCAATCAGTTAAAATTATATAGTTTGCAGATGACATACGTATGTTTACATCCGATTTTTCATTACAGGAGGCGATGACCAACCTTACATCATGAGTAGAGAATCTGAGTTGGTGGCTTTGCGGAAATGGCCTGATGATGACACCAGAGAAATCTTCAGTGGACATATTCACTGGGAATATTTGTGCACCAAGATATCGTTAACACATGTAGATGTTAAAGTAATTCAACTTGAAGCACTTATTCGGTTCTGAGGAATGACACTGGACAGCAAGCTTACTTAGATGGCACATATTTAATTGAATCCAGTGAGCAAATACTTAACATTATTCGATCACTTACTACAATAAGATAGGGAGCACATCCTTCAGTGACATTTCTCCTACATTGCTCACTCATTAGATCCAGATTGGATTATGGATGTATATACTGCAAATACATGACTTGCAAAATGTTAGAGAAGCTGGATAGATTGCAGTACTACTGTATACACAAATGCTTAGGAGTAATTAAATCCACACCAGCAAATACACTCCTGGTGGAAGCGCTAGAGATACCCTCCATATAAAGAGGAAGATGCTTGTGGAATGATAGATATGCTTGCAGCATCCAATTCATCAAATAATATGACTGTACTGTTGTTGTCCAGGAAATTGGGGCAGAACGCCTTTTGACTTCATTTGCCATGTAACGATTTTGCAAATGAGCGCAAAGATATTGCCACAAGTATGCAGTGCGCCATTTACCAATATGACTATTTCATCATCACGCATTGCATCTCATTGCAAATGACAGAGGAAAAGTCTGATTTCTTGGAGACAATTATGGCACTGCAAAGACATATGGATGAAACAAGACAATGGGTAATCCATATATGCAAAGATGGATCAAAGATAGCAGGAGAGGACAACACTGGTTGTGCTATATTCAGTCGACAATCGCAGATAGCCCAAAAATATAAATTACCAGCAACCACTTCTACCTATCTGGCCGAAACAATCGTAGTATTAAAGGCAATACAATGATGTGTGGATAAGAAATACAGACCTAATACAAAGTTATCACTCTCGAAAAATATACTTCAAGCAATATCGAATATGAAAGTTTCAAAAACCACTAATGAGTACCTGCTCCAAGTTCGTTATTAGTATTATGGATGTATCAGAAGACGAAAACAGATTGCCTTTACGTGGGTGGAAGCCGATTGTGGAGTCCAAGGCAACAAAAAAGCATATCAATTGGAAAAGCAACCTATGAGCAAGGGAAAACCATAGACATAAAGCTTCCCTATATAGAGTATAGACAAATTATTCTGAAAAGGACATTCGAATCCTGGTAGAACGAATGGACGCAAAGCTCAAGACGCAAAGGAGGCAACTATGCAGAAATACAACTACGATCTTCGTTTGAGTATGTTTATGGACCCTGACAAGCAACACCCACACTAAGCAGAATAAGGCTCAACTATGGGACATTTCCTGTACATTTATACTGACTGCATATAAACCAACAACAGCCTGTGATTGTGACGATACTACTCGGGGAAATATGAACCATATATTATTTCGATGCAGAAAATATAGTGAGGCAAGGAACAAATTTTTAACATTTGTTATCAAGAACAAAATTCTACAGCCAATGCCAATCAATTCCTTGTTATCTGAACCCAACATTAAAACCTACAAGAAGATTATCCAATTTATATGTAATGGACAGATAAACTTTAATAGTAAAATATAAGGAACAGGAAAAGAGAGGCTACACTAAAAGAAGCGGATACTGAGTGAACATGGATATTATTATTACACAGCAGTGACTAAATGGTGTCTAACTGAAAAAAAAGCCGCTATAAACGTCTATGGAGTGAGTATTCGGTTGCACAGAAAGGTACTATGGTATTTGACTGTTTTCTGGAAAGCGTCTTAAATCGTTAATTATGTCATTTTATGCTCATAGCATGCTTTTTTCCGCTTGATTTTCAGTATTCTTTTATAAAAACTGAAATGAAAGTCAAATAATTTGAAAGTCCACTAAAACGCTCCATTTGAGTCATGTGATGCCTATGACGTCACTGGCTAGCTCGTTGCTCCTACTGTCATAAAGCTCAATCAGAGTGATGTCTTATTTTGGAATTTATGTTTCGGAAAATGGGTTACAAATGTAGTAGTACAGTGTACAACTACGTCAGTAAAAACTCCTGAAAAATAGTTTTTGAGTGTTCGAAAGAATGAGAAGGTGCATAAAATGTAGCTCCACTGTACTGGAAAAATGCCAACTCGTCGACACACACGGTCCCTAACTTAATTACAAATGTCTAGCACTCTGAAGCTAACAGTAATTTAGCTCCGAGACATGCTATCCAGCTATTACGATGAAGGATAGCGTCATTCAACGAAATTAAACTTTTAGTGAAAATTGTAGTTTTATCCAACTTCATGTACATTGTTTGTAGCTCAATTCTTCAGTCTGCCTTCGGTGGTGCTGCGACTCGGATGTCTGTCTACGTCCCTGCTGCAGAACTTTGGGTGTGCGGATGTTTACCTGTCTGGCATCCTCGCTGGTTTTGAAGACACCGATATACATTGAATAGCCAAAGAAACTGGTACACCTGACTAATATCGTTTAGAGCCCCCTTCCATGCATGCTGAAGTGCCGCAACATGAGATGGCATGGACTCGACTAATGTCTGAAGTAGTTCTGGAGGGAATTGACACCATGAATTCTCCAGGGCTCTCCATAAATCTGCAAGAGCATGAGAGGGTGGAGATCTCTTCTGAACAACACGGTGCAAGGCATCCCAGATATGCTCAATAATGTTCATGGCTGGGGAGTTTGGTGGCCAGCGGAAGCGTTTAAACTCAGAGGAGTATTCCTGGAGCCACTCTGTAGCAATTTTGGACATGTGGGTTGTCGCATTGTTTGCTGGAATTGTCCAAGTCCGTCGGAAAGCACAATGGACATGAATGGATGCAGGTGATCAGACAGGATGCTTACCTACGTGTCAACTGTCAGAGTCGTGTCTAAATGCATCAGGAGTCCCGTATCACTCCAACTGCACAGGCCCCACACCATTACAGACCCTCCACCAGCTTGAACAGTCCCCTGCTCACATGCAGGGTCCATGTATTCATGAGGTTGTCTCCATACCCATACAAGTCTATTCGCATTAATACAATCTGAAAAGAGACTTGTTCAATGAGGCGACATGTTTTCAGTCAGTCAATGTCAGTGTTGATAGGCCCGGACGAGGCTTGAAGCTTTGTATCATGCAGTCATCAGGGGTACACGAATGGGCCTTCGGCTCTGAAAGCCCATATTGATGATGTTTCGTTGAATGGTCCACACACTCACACTTGTTGATGGCCCAGTGTTGAAATCTGGAGCAATTTGCTGAAGGGTTGCACTTGTCAAGTTGAACAATTCTCATCAGTCTCCGTTGGTCCCATTGTTGCAGAATCTTTTTCCGGCCATAGCGATGTCGGAGATTTGATGTTTTACCGGATTCCTGATATTCACAGTACACTCACGAAATGGTCATACTGGACAATCCCCACTTCATCGCTACCTCGGAGATGCTGCGTCCCATCGCTCATGCGCCGACTGTAACACCATGTTCAACTCACTTAATCCTTGATAACCTCTCACTGTATAGCAGTAACCGTTCTAACAACTGCGCCAGACACTGTTGTCTTTTATAGACGTTGCCAGCCGCAGTGCAGTATCCTACTTGTTTACATATCTGTGTATTTGAATACGCATGACTATACCAGTTTCTTTTGCGCTTCATTGTAAAATGGCACATGCATACTGAAAGTCGACACTCAAGATTTATTTTTAGAATGAACAAGCTTGACCAAAAGCCTATGAAATGGAAAGGTTCCTACGAGACTAAGTTAACCTTGATTAAAACGAACTTATTTGAATACAACTCTCCATAGTGAGCAACGATGTGTACGTCAAAGTGATTAATGATGAAGTACGTGACAAAGTCATTCGAGTTACTAAACATGATCTCAAATTTCGTCTCTCCGATGGACGTGTTGGAGAGGTAACTATTGATCATGCACGACAGGGATTATGAAGCACACGAATTTTCGAATTTTCCGTCTGACTTGGTGATCGATACTCTATGCCCATATGGAAGGGTGCTCAGCCACTTGGAGGGAAAATGTCGAACTTCACGACCTACCAGTTATCAGTGGGGTGTGACAGATCAGAAAGGAACTGACACAACATGTACTTTCATACTTGCTCATCGACGGATGCAGAGTAATAATCATCTACGATGGACAGCCTGAAGAGAGACGGACAATCAGCACAGGAACTGGGCCAATGAATCGGATACTGGTCCACAGATCGACGACGCAGCCGCAATAGTGGATGCGGCGTCCACAGGATGTTAACCGCACGAAAGAAGCAGACGGTCGCACCAACACCATGTCGCCGAGCAGCATCACACTAGTTAACATAGGCATTCACGTCCGATTTACACACTGAGAAACAGCGGCAAGCGTATCGAACACCCTCTATTAACATTCATACAATTAGAATGTCAATCAAATTGCAACTATTACGAGAGATGCTATGTGCATCCGACATCGACATCGTCCTTTTATAGGAAGTATGTGTCAAGAGCTTTCCCAATCTCTATGAGTACAAAACATGCATTATACCCACTACAGACAGCGGCAGCGGAACAGTGATACTTCTGTGAGAAGGCATAGAAACCGAGGTCGTGGTGTACTTACCGTCAGTGCGAAAACAGGCGCTCACAGTGCTAAGAGTACGAATCATCAACGTCTGTGAAACGTAGGGGTCCAACAGAAGGCGCAGTCGATCTCTGTTTATGCAGAGGAGATTGCGCCACTATTCTTAGGTCGTTATGAACATGTCTTATTTGGAGGCGACTTCAGCTGTATGCGCACATTAAAAGCTACGAGCTGCGGCAACTGATACAGGAATTGCATGTATTCGATACATGGGAGACGATACATGGCAACAAACTTGACTATACATATGTCACGAGTCACTCTGCATGTCGCCTTGATCGAATTTACGTAACACGTCATCTCGAATCTGCAATTCTCTATGTTTAATTTTCTGTAGCAATGTGTGTATGCGTGTGTGTTTGTACAATATTTGAAAACCAATTATGTAGGCCTATCCTGCAGTCTTGAACGATTTTTAGTTGAATAAATAAATAAGCTTAATATAATGCAATTTTGTCATTTGATGACATGATGGAGACCGTGGCTATTGTTTGAAGACAAATGTTGATGGTGTTGAGACAGCAACCAGCCACAAATTTACTTTCAGTTCCTTTATTCAAAGGGTACCGTTACCGGTTTTGAATCGTTGTGATTCATCCTCAGACGATTTACACGCTTTCTTTATGACACGTGGTGTGTTTTTTACAGATTAATTGTCATGAAATGTTTGGAGTGTTCGTTTTCATAACATTCGTCCAACAGATGTGAATACATTCCCACTGCATTCTTATTGTAGCACACGTAAATTTTTCTCACGGAACACTTTAGATTTGTCACTGAGAAGGTTTCTACTACACACCACATGTTTTGATACACACACACATCAAAGCCAATTCGTCCATTGACACGTCAGGAAATGCGGATAAAACTTCACAAACAGGTTGTGGGAGCTGCCTCAACCAAAATAATGTCATGGGTTGATCTGAAAAGAGTTTCAGAACCGCCAAAACATAGAGCGAGTGTAGCAGCTGTGATGGGGCTTTCTCGACACCAAAAATACTGTGCACAATCTTGTTCAGTCGAGATTCTGGGAGTGGGGGGGGGGGGGGGGGGGGTCAATAAATCGCTGCAAGACAGTCTTCTTAAACATAGTAAAAGATTGGTGAATCAGAGCAGTCAGAACAGGTTCGATTACGTTCAAGTCCAGCTGCAAAATTAAGTCTGCGAATTAGTCTGCATCTGAAGGAATGTTGTGCAGTTGAGAAATGGCGTCCACTTGTTCAAACCACAATTGAGGCCTCATAGGCCAAAAAGGTGGTTGATTTACATACCCTATCTCAATAAGGTGTTGCCAGGAGAGGCACGAGGCGATTCAGGCACAATAAGCAACTGTAGGAAAGATCCTATTGCCGGTGGCCCTTGTTGATCCCTCTTGACAGGGCCAGGTGTCATCGTAATTACATTGGATCATACTTAAGGCTTGGAAGAGTAATTTTACCCTCTAATAACTTCGGGGTCACCACTGTAGGGTGAAAGGCACATGTAACAAGCACTTTGACACCCCTTTTTTATTTAACACTGCTCAAGCTAATTACATAGAAGAGGAGCGCATGTACATCTTGCATCACAACAAGTTGCAGGAGCCGCCACAACCAAAATAATTTCACAGACTGATCTGAAAGGAGTTCCGGACCCGCCAAACAATGGAGCGAGTTATGGTTGCTCAGAAGGGAACCAATCAATGATCATCAGTTCAAAGGTATGACACACATACAATGTACACTCTTTAGTAATTCGACCTACCTCGGTCGTTGACCACTGCACTCATTGTACACGTCACAACGGTACAAATAACCGTCAGGCCCCATGATATCATTGTCCATTTTCTATTTTGCACAGAGTTCATTACTACTCGCTGCGTGGTCCGATCTTTTTTATGACTGCTGAATATGTTAACGGTTTGACTGGAGCAAAATACGAGTATTTGTGACAAGCAAAAATATAAATGTCATTGCTCATCTTTCCACTCTCGTCAGTTTCAGCTGTGCACTTAGGTTCCTATCTAACTATACACTCGGAAATCGAGACGTAATCAGAATAACAAGCAAAAGTATTTGTGACAAGCAAGACTAAAAATATGATTGCTTCTTGTTTCACTGACAGCAATATAAGTTATCGTCTTAGATTCCTGCCTATCCAAAGCCTCGGAAATTGCGGCATACTCAGAATAAACAGCCAAATATACGTAACAAGCTACAATATAAATATCATTGCTGAGGAGTTTCGTCATTCGATTTTTATTGAAACCAAAGTCACAAAATCGAAAAACTCATTCCTGAGGGAGAACGCTCTCTTAGATGCGCACAATATCAAATTCTGCAGCACATATTTCCATTACATGAATAAGAAAGAAGCGGAATATGTTACAAACGCAAAGAAGGGGAACAAATTTTTGCATGTAGCAGAACATGAACCTGCTTTCTCCAACACCAAAACCACATGTCTCTAACCATGCCTTTCTTCACAAAAATATTTTATTGTATTAAAACACAATGAATTATAGTGTAATATAAAAAATAAGTAAATGAAGCAGGCAAAAAGGAACACAAATGTCTCAAAAATGAGATCGACAGGAAGTGCAAAATGGCTAAGCGGGGATAGCTAGAGGACAAATGTAAGGATGTAGAGGCTTATCTCACTAGGGGTAAGATAGATACTGCCTACAGGAAAATTAAACAGACTTTTGGAGAAAAGAGAACCACTTGCATGAATATCAAGAGCTCAGATGGAAACCCAGTTCTAAGCAAAGAAGGGAAAGCAGAAAGGTGGAAGGAGTATATAGTGGCTCTATACAGGGGCAATGTTCTTGATGACAATATTATGGAAATGGAAGAGGATGTAGATGAAGATGAAATGGGAGATATGATAGTGCGTGAAGAGTTTGACAGAACACTGAAAGACCTAAGTGGAAACAAGGCCCCATGAGTAGACAACATTCCATTAGAGCTACTGACAGCCTTGGGAGAGCCAGTCCTGACAAAACTCTACCATCTGGTGAACAAAATGTATGAGACAGGCGAAATATCCTCAGACTTCAAGAAGAATATAATAATTGCAATCCCAAAGAAAGCAGGTGTTGACAGAGGTGAAAATTACCGAACTATCAGTTTAATAAGCCACAGCTGCAAAATACTAACACGAATTCCTTACAGACGAATGGAAAAACTGGTTGAAGCCGACCTCATGGAAGCTCAGTTTGGATTCTGTAGAAATGTTGGAACACGTGACGCAATACTGGCCCTACAACGTATCTTAGAAAATAGATTATGGAAAGGCAAACCTACTTCTCTAGCATTTGTAGAGTTAGAAAAAGCTTTTGACAATATTGACTGGAATATTCTCTTTCAAATTCTGAAGGTGGCAGGGGTAAAATACAGGGAGCGAAAAGGATATTTACAATTTGTACAGAAACCAGATGGCAGTTATAAGAGTCGAGGGACATGAAAGGGAAGCAGTGGTTGGGAAGGGAGTGAGACAGGGTTGTAGCCTCTCCCTGATGCTATTCAATCTGTATTTTGAGCAAGCAGTAAAGGAAACAAAAGATAAGTTCGGAGTAGGTATTAAAATCCATGGAGAAGAAATAAAAACTTTGAGGTTTGCCAATGACATTGTAATTCTGTCAGAGACAGCAAAGGACTTAGAAGAGCTGTTGAACAGAATGAACAGTGTCTTAAAAGGAGGGTGTAAGATGAACATCAACAAAAGCAAAACGATGATAAAGGAATGTAGTCGAATTAAATCGGGTGATGCTGAGGGAATTAGATTAGGAAATGAGACACTTAAAGTAGTAAATGAGTTTTGCTATTTGGGGAGCCAAATAACTGATGATGGTCGAAGTAGAGAGGATATAAAATGTAGACTGGCAATGGCAAGAAAAGCGTTTCCAAAGAAGAGAAATTTGTTAACGTCGAGTATAGATTTAAGTGTCAGGAAGTCGTTTCTGAAAGTATTTGTATGGAGTGTAGCCATGTATGGAAGTGAAATGTGTACAATAATTGGTTTGGACAAGAAGAAATGTGGAACTACAGAAGAATGCTGAAGATTAGATGGGTAGATCACGTAACTAATCAGCAGGTATTGAACAGAATTGGAGAGAAGAGAAATGTGTGACACAACTTGACTAGAAGAAGGGATCGGTTGGTAGGGCATATTCGGAAGCATCAAGGGATCACCAATTTTGTATTGGAGGACAGCGTGGAGGGTAAAAATCGTAGAGGGAGACCAAGAGGTGAATACACTGAACAGGTTCAGAAGGATGTAGGTTGCAGTAGGTACTGGGAGATGAAGAAGCTTGCACAGGATAGAGTAACATGGAGAGCTGCATCAAACCAGTCTCTGAACTGAAGACCACAACAACAACAACATAAAAGTTAACAAAAACTGAATCACTGTCAAACCTTTCCCCAAACTGTCACATTAATAAAAGAGTCAATGTGCTAAAATAAAATAAACAAACAATGAAATAAGGGGCAATATAGGTCAAAAACCATATCCGCAGCATGAAATGATTTAACTTCTTCTTGCAGAACATATTCACTATGCAATTTGATGTGTTGCTTGAACTACTTCTGAAGGTAAATGAAGGAAGAGAGTTTCAAATGTGCCACACAAGTCCTCACATAATATTCGTTTTTTTTATATGTTTACTGTTGTTATCCTATTCCCACTCCATCAAAAACAGTTTTAAGTGTGTTTCCATACTTCTTTTTTTGGCCTGAGTACTTGATAATTGAATGTAATTCGTACTTCATATATGTTCAGAATTTAATTATACTGTCATCCCCAGATCATTAATGACATAGTTCACATACTGCCCCATTAACCAATGAACGGCATTTTCTTTAATATGGGAAAGTATCAAGGCTGTGGCATGCAGAACATTGCTGGTACAAAATGGTCTTCTGAAGATCTTGTAAGAAAAGCTAGTTGATTTCTGAGCCATTTCCAGCTTTGTTTATTACCAACATGTGTAAGTCTATGTACTACTGTTTTCGCAATATTACTTTTATTACAGGTTTGTTTAGCTAATCCTAATTTCATTCAGCCTTTCATTTGTGCTAACTATATTATTTACAGTTTTACACCATGCTCTGCATATTTCAGAAGAAAGTCTGCCATTGTTGATATTTTTCCACATACCAACCAATTCCATATTTGAATATTTCCTTTCTATTTTATTTCTCCTCTCATGTTTCTTTCTGTGAAGTACAATGTCCCTGGTCGAAGTTGTGATTCCAATGTTGGGGTAACTTATTTCCACAAAGTATGTCCTTACATGCTGGAACCATCAGTTTATTGTTGGTACATCAACCTGTGCTCGGGGACTTCCAGGCCTGAGAATTTCGAATACTTTAGATATAATGCTGTCTCAATTTTCTTTTACAATAGCAGTGATTCCTTTTGTAAAAAGTGCAGAGGCCTCGTTTTTTATGTTAGCTGATCCCAAACCTCCGTTTTTGGGTTCTAGAGTAGCTGTTCTTGTGTCTACTCTGTATACTTCTCCTTTCTACAGGTAGTTGGTGACAGTTGGCATAACCTTCCTGAATATTATTTTGGGTAACATAAACAGTTGCACCACGTAGTAAGCATTGAGGGAATGCAGTTGTTGATTAATTTTGTTGTCTGCACTTGGTTTATATTATGGTGTAGATACTCTCATGTAACTCCTGCCCTGACATATTTCTCCAATTAAAAGCTATTAACTTCGTTGGAAAAGAGGTCAGAGTTATTCCAAGTGCTTGACATTGACTTACTGCCTTTGCCCATTCTGTGTTAATATGGTGAAAGCCCCATAGATTTAGAAGTTTGAATTTATTTTCGTAGGTGTTTGCTCCTGATACAAGAATGTATTTTTTGATAATTATTTCTAATTTGGAACTGTAATTATAATTTCACTGTGTCATTGGCATACAGTCTTACGACTGTCTGATACCCTGTTAATGTTATTCCTGTTAGTCTGGCATAAGAATTATGAAGGAATGGATCTAAGTAAAAGACAAACAAGAGCATAGAGGGTGAGCTTCCTTGGAAAATTCCACATCTTAACTGTATTTGCTTCATTTTTTGATAATTTACCGGTCTATTAGCATTGTTTCCTGTCACAATATTCTTAATTACATTCAGAACTTGTTCATAAAAACCCATTTTCCTCATAGTCTGAGTAATAAACCTATGATCCACACAGCCAAAGGCTTCATGAAAATAAATAAACATGAGTGCACATTTTACATTAGTCACAGAGGTTCTCTATATGCTACTAGCTCTGAAATATGGTTCTGCCAGGTGCACATGACTGATGTTATGTTACAATCTTTTTTGGCCATATGTGAAAGTCTGCTGTTTATGATTCTTAAGATTATTTTAGAGACAGAATTAAGCAGGGAAAAAAGGAGAGAATTGTTTAATTTTTGAGACTAACACTATTGCACTCTTTTTAAATTCATTTGGTATTTCGACATAAAAGATTTCCAGGTATGGTATAATATTATACATTATGACACGACGGCATACCCAGAAACTTTTTATGTCGACTGATTCTAGCTGTGGAAGCCTACTCAATTACACTTGGTATTTGTTTTCCTGATTAGCTTCGTTCGCCACCTGTATAAAATTTTCACTAAGTATATTCTAGTACCATTTATAAAATCCAACAGGCAAGCCATTTGGTCCTGGAGACTTTTTAAAGGTGAGGTGCAGATGGTCTTGTGTATTTCCTCTTCACTGATTTCATTAAGAAGATCTTCAGTTTTCTCTTCTGAAAGCTGTGGGACCATGCTGCCAAGGAAATCTTCAAGAGATGTTCTCATATCTTATCTGCAGAATAGAGATTTTCATAATAGAAAGCTCTGTCATTATCTCCTTCTGAAATGTGAGGACCATGCCATTCTTAGTTCTGAGTTCATCAATGAAGGTTCACTGTCTGTTCTTGGTGCACCTCAAGAGATGATACAGAGAAGAAGTTTTATCATCCATTACAGTTCTGACAATTTAATTTGAGTCCTTCCATCCTCTTTCCTTAATGCTTAGCGATTTGGCCTTAATTTTTTAAAAATATCTTGTAAGCATATGTTGGAAATATTCACCTAATCGTACAATTTCCTCACTGGTGCGCAATAAGATTCTATGTTATTTTTCACATCTCTAGATCGTTTCTGGCTGTATTGGATAATAACTACCCTCAGCTTTGCTTTTGCCTTGTTGTAACACCAATCTATCACTGTTGCATGCCTATCAGTCGAGCACAAGTACAACGCCCATACTTCTTTTAGATTGTCTTATAAGTCGTTTTCCTACGATAATGGTACTTTTAGGATGCACTGATTCCGGAACCATCAAGTCAGTCGTTTCACCTTCAATCAAATATCTTTCACGACCCTGAAAAATGTAGATTCTGTCAATTCTACTACAGGACTGTAGAGACAACTTGACATATACTGAATATTTGGTTTCCATATGTCCTTAAGTTTTAAGGCAGTGAGTAGGTGCTTTAATTGGTTAGAGACATTAATAGCTGGTGTCTGATTTTTGTTGTTTAAAATATAGTATAATAACTTTCAATTAAAAGGTCTTTCAGATTTCTTTATAATAAATAAATAATTTATTCTTTACAAAACTCTTGCACTGTCGTTTTATTCGAGATTGCTGAAGGAGCATAGAGATTAATAAGAGTGAAGTCAAAAGCTTTTATGCTTATTGCTCCACTGGATTATAAACTCTCATTTTCAGATACGGGTATCCATTCTCTGATTGAAATGGCAGTCCCAAAATTTGTTTCAAGTGCAACATTCAGTATTTCAACACATCCTGCGATCTTATAATCAGACATCAAAACTTCTTGCAACAAGGCTATACCTGTCCATGACTCACATAAATATTATTTTAGGGCAACAACTTTTGGTTCTGACTTTATCTTGTTAATATTTGAAATTGTAATCTCATAAGAACTTTATAGGCTTGCATCTTTGTAGTTTAAATGTAGTTTTAAATGAGAAAAATTTGAAAATCAACAAGAAAACAGATAAACAACTGTTGCAATAACAAAGAAGTAAATGAAAACATGAACAATTAAGTGGAACATATAATAAATCACAAATTGTGCTGTCATTGAAGTTTGCAATAAGATTTCCTCAAATAAGCGTTACTTCATTTTTAAATTACTCTAGATGTCTCTTTTTGATATTGATTTCATCAGGGGTTTTATGTCACTAATATGTTTTGAATTTCTCTCATGAAATCCTTCCTTCACTATTGGCTAATGTAAATTTTTATGCCTTGTGTAGTCCTCAGTTTTGTTTCCCTTTATTACAAGAGATCTTTGGATTAGGTTACAATTTGATCTTGTGTCAAATTACATCTTCAGTCACCATGTTTGCCTTCGAATATCCTTGTTTGGCATTGTTTCTGTAATGTTTGCAACAGTCTCATGTTTGGCAGTTTTCCTTGCCTCTTTATTTTCTATTTGAGTTACCATTGGAGTGTCTGGGGCTGGTTTCTGTATTTCAATCACAACCCAAGACTGTTTCCGCTCCATCATTTCTGTTTTTTTTGAGCTCGACATTCTTGTCACAGCTTCGTGCACATTGTCCATTTGTATCAACATCAGATAGTGGCTGGGTTGCCTCTGCTGATATCATACGTTCCTCACATGTGCTGCCTGTTTCCTTTCATTCATCCACAATACACTGTTTCTGTTTATATGTGGAATGCTTTGTGTGGGATGACTTGTCAGCTTTGCAGTCTTTGGTTGTTTCTAACGGTCTCTTTTTATTTTGCATGTCGTATTCTCAGAGGGGTGAACCTTGAACTGCTGCTGTCTCAAAAGGAGGAAAATCTTTGATCTGTTGGGCACATCAGAAGTATCTGCTTTGTCGCTAATAACCGAAAGAGGTTTTTCATTATGCAGCAAACATCAGTGAGTGTGAGTTTTTGGCGCTGAGTTAAAGTATTTTTCAGTACAAAAACACAGGGTGGACAGTCTTATCAGATGTGACCTGATTCGCTGCAAATGTGAGACCTTGAGACCTGCCTCTAGGCCCTTTAGTTCGGGACCATGCGGCTGCTATGGTCGCAGGTTCGAATCCTGCCTCAGGCACGGATGTGTGTGATGTCCTAAGGTTAGTTATGTTTAAGTAGTTCTAAGTCTAGGGGACTGATGACCTCAGATGTTAAGTTCCAAAGTGCTTAGAGCCATTTGAACCATTTTGGACCTGCCACAAAAACACATGTGAGTTTTGAACTATCCACAGAAATATGAGACTGGATATTTGCCTTTATTTCCATTTCCACTGAGCAGATAGCACTGAAATACTGCAGTTTATCCAATATTGAGCATTTTTCATTAACTATAGATTTTACCCTATCCATATCTGGAAAGAGCATCTTTGATTGTTTATTGATTTTGATCATGGCACTCAACACTCTCACAGTTTTGTATATGAAACCAGCTTTTCTCATAGAAACATTAATTTTTGATACGTGTCTGTGCACAAATTAAGCTACAATACTCTACTTTCACAGCAGCTTGTCAACCGTCACCAGATTAAGAAATTTAAGAAAGACACAGTAATTGTCAGTATCTGATTGCATGATATGTACAGAATCGGAATGGATTCTAGTTACTTCTCTTAGCCAGTAATGGATTTCAGGAGCGACCTTTAATGTTGAAATGTTAATAATGTATCTATATTTTAAATTATTTTCGTGAACGATCTGAATTATTAGCGTTGTATAATTGCTAAGCAAAGATACTGTGAGATGACAACATTCACATAGATGTCTTGGGCTCAGAATTATTTATTATAGGATCTCTGCTGATGTGTCATTAAATGACATTTAATTGTAAAAAATCGTACTAGGAACGACGTTTTTGATAAGTCTTCGATGCGCCATTGCTTGTAAGCGACATAGTGCTGTGACTGAAAAGTTATAGTACAGAAAGAATCTGAATATGAAGAAATCCGATATGGAGTCTCCACAGTAGCATGCGAACGACGTCTCGTGACACGACTTGAATGTCATGAAATGCTGTTGGTTATTCTTGTTTCAGGCCGAGCTGTTCCTAACGATAAGTATCTCCAACAGCAAAAATTAAACCATGTTAAAGAACACCGATAAAATCTTAATAAGAATTACAGTGGACAGTTTCAAAGCAAGCGTATATACATATTTCACAGTTGGTGGCACTACAACTTCCCTCTCAGTAGCTGTACATATCAACACCTGTTACAAATTTTCTGTTCTAAGCAGAGGCCAATTCACACTGGCCGTCTCATCATGTCAAAACATTCCACAATGCATTTCAAATTGAGGCGCTCATACAGGCCGTCAAAGGACGTCATGTCACGTATTGATGGTAGTGCTGTCTGCTAACTTCGAAAGTTAACCTATTTTCGCCTGGCACACTCATGTTTTGGCAGTGGATTTTGTGCTTCCTTACCTTCTTAATCTTTCTTTTATTTTCGTGCCTTGTTTTCGCGGCAAACTTCAAATATTCACTGGCGATTTAGAAATTTTTTCCATCGATGAAGATGATCATGATGTTTGGTTTGTGGGGTGCTCAACTGCGCGGTCATCAGCACCCGTACAAATTCCCATCATTTGCTCAATCCAATCGTGTCACTTTCATGAATGATGATGAAATGATGAAGACAACACAAACACCCAATCATCTCGAGGCAGGTGAAAATCCCTGACCCCGCCGGGAATCGAACCTGAAAACCCGTGCTCGGGAAGTGAGAACATGACTGTGAGACCATGAGCTCCGGACTTTTTCCATCGAGTGTTCTTCCAAAAGTGGGGCCAGATATATGAAAACGAAAGATCGTTTAGGTTTTACAATAACAGGACAGGCCTGACAACATGCTATATATAAATAAGAATGTAAGATGATGAAGTAATTTTCCTTAATTCATATTTTAAGTAAAGAAGTCAGCTCTGATGAAGGAGAAAAATACAGTTGTTCATGATGTTATTAGCTACACAAAAAAATACTCTGTTTATTCCCCCATAAAAACTGTTTGCTGTGTTTGTAATACAGTTTTTGCCAACAAATAAATTTCCATGTTTTGAAATGTTGTTTCACTTCTCTCCACTTTACAATACAAAACTGATCAAGAATATACGTTACGAAATTTGTTTTGGCCATTAATAAACTCTATTGTTGTTATTCCACAATTCCGATACTCTACTCTGACTTTTTGTGTCATGGATGGTAACTCGTAACGCTCCTTTCGACATTACGTATTGGGCTAAGCGAATTCACATGACATGACATTATGGAAGGTGTGAATGTACACTGACATGATGGTGCTGTGATGTGACAGCCAGTATGAATGAATTTTATAGATAAGTACTGATAGTATAAAACCCCTTAATAAACCAGGATTCCACAGGCATAAATTATTTACACATGCATCTCCCCACCACTACCCTTTCACAAAAGTAACTGTTTCTACAAACTGAAGTTGGAAACACTATTTATGTAACTTTCAAGATGGCGACAAATGAAACTTCTTGTAGGGAGAAGGTTGTCTCACCCAAATTGAACCAGTAATCGTGTGGGGGTAAATATGATCACACAGCTTTTAGTCCATTATTATGAAGTCGAGAAAGAAAAAACAGTCCCATAGATGTTTAATATGGGAATAGGTATCTTGTAGAAACCGTTTGGAGGTATTCAATACACTAGTAAAGGAGCTGTCTACTGAGTGCAATAATCTTTTTTATCACTGCAGTATACATATTGCATTCGGAAAAACAGTTTTTCTAAAATTTTGCGTTAAGTACTTGGATGCTATGTACAACACCATGAAGGTATATTAGTAAGTAACTCAAGCTTCTGATAGGTCACAGGTGTTTTAAATATGATGCTTCCTTTTCCTTCATCAGTGAGGATATTAATTGGCTTTTAACTTTAGAAATTTATATATAGGTTGACATGACAGTGTGGAAGGAGAGTATTTCCACACGAAAGTTGACTTACATGAATGATGGTGGGGGGTACACATGTAAGAAATTCTTCTCTGTGGAAACACAGATATATTTATGTATGTCTTCTAAAATATTTTAAATGATACTAGGTTATTGTAGTCGATAATCATCAGATCAAAATAAATACCATAAAAAATTTTACTTATACCAATCACATTACTGCTGTTAATGCTGGTGTTGGTGCTGTTATACATTCACTAAAAATTTATCAATGGAATAGTAGGTGTCATCAACGGAAAAATCTTTCATGCTCTTCCTGAATCTTTCTTCATTACTAGTTGATTGTGTTTCCATATTGAAAAGTTATTGAAAATGTTTCTCAATAATAGATGTCGTTTGGGCAAAATGCCATTAATTGTTTATAGACTTTTCTATTAATATGTATTGCCATTTTGAATGGACCTATTAGTTGAAGAAAGTGATGTATTATCTGCAACAAATATCATAACCTAGTGAAAGTACTGAGAACTAATAAATAAGTAGTCAAAGTCACTTGAAGAAACATCAGTGGGAAATTATAGAATTCACACTACAAATAATTTTTATTAGGCATAATCACTTTTGGATATTGGAAACTTGACTTGATGAATTACACCAGATTTAAAGCATGTCAGGTGTTTTATTTTTATCTCACCAATATCTGACAACATTCGAATTGAAAATAAAGATTTATTAAATATTTCAAGTCTATTCACAGAAGAATGTCAGAAGTTGCCTGTGATGAAACATAATAATGATTTATCCATTACTGTACCACTGTACCACACATAAGAGGTCGAGAAAACCATGTAATAGAGAAATTGAAAATCAGAAACCTTATATTCTAAAACTTAATATTTGTCCCTACTGAGTTGACGTACTCGACTTGAAATTATAGGTAAGAGCAGTACTACATTGGTGTTTTTAAACTGTACATTACTTTTCCAAGGGTTGCCACATTTTATAGTAAGACCCTCTTCGTGATTTAAAAAAAATAATAGTTTGATTTCTTTGCTTTTTGAGTAACTACAACCTTTATGCCCATGTACATGTTTTATTTTTTGACAAAAAAATCAACACTATACTGTGGTAGTATGGTAGATGGCTGTCGAATCGTACTGTGTGACTCATTTTTTTATTCTGTAACGATCAGTGAAAAGTTCAGTTTTATCGAATTTTTATAATTTTTAATTGTTATTTGTGTTCTGTGACCGGTGATTCTCTGTCAGCATGGACAAATTTTTAATTGTAAGCACTACAACATGATATTTCAAGTGAGTCAGTTCTAAATGTGTGATTATACGAAAACGCAGGAAATATAACTTTGTGGTCAAAGCCTGAAGACCAGCAAGATCGTGAATTGCCAGCCATTTTGCACTTCGGCAGGGAGGATTGGCCAAAGTCCGATTACTTGAAAGAATTGGGGTGGATCTGAGTTTGGCCAGCTATTTTGCGATTTGTCTGAAGATTCCTGGCTAAAATGTGATGTGATTGTGCATACATCAGGATATCCCTGGCTATATCGCACTGCATACTGTGGTGAGACAACATTGTGCAATAGACAGCATTTCATTCAGTTTCAGTGTTAACATCCCGTGCACATGATAGCTGTTGCTTTCAAAGAAGGTCCTACCTTATCTCCTTGTTTTTCTTCCTGACAAATTGGATTAATTGTGAATACTGTTCGTTGGCTATTTACAAAAACTGCTTCTTTGTTTATCTGTTTTCTTTTTTTTACTTGCTCCTGGTTCGCCCATTTGCGTTCTTGTAGTTGTCATGAATGTCGAAGACACTTTCTACAAGCTGGGAACAGAACATGGTATTCTCAAGCAACTTTATACCAGAAACGAGTTCGCCATTCTGCGTGAGAAATAGCTCATGCTGGAATGCGTGGCGAAAGAAGAAAAACCATTGCGAAACACATCGTCTTTACAGTCACTCACCAGTGGCCAAGGGTACAATGGATGCAATTGCTCTACCAAATGCGCCACAAATCGATGCAAATGCAGAAATAAGAAAATATTGTGTAATCCCAAATGCTATAAAAGCTTAACTTATAATAAGTGAACACCAGTCATATTAAAAAGGATTTATAAAGTGAATAGATAGTATAAAGTTCGTATTTTTTATAAGTGAGATTGAGCAAATAAATTTATGTGTACAGCTGGAATTTATACCTGTTCATCCGTTCTTTATTTTTCTTCCTATTCTGGCTGACGTGTCTATGCTAATTTGCAAACTGTCCAGCCAGATCCTGAACTCAAGAAAAGATCAGACATTGGCTAGTCAATTTACAGCAATGTTGGAATTTGCCTGACTTATACAGTTTGCAGTTATTCAATCAAACCTGCTTTCCTTCTTTCTTTGGAGTTTGGCAGATTGGTCACAGCCAGTTCACGAACTCGTTGGCTGAATCCCGAAATCAGAAAAATCGGACACTGGCCAGCCAGTTTAAAGTGACATTGGCCACTTCTCGACTGGCCAGCCAGTTTCGACTTTGGCCAGTGTTGGGCTTCGGCTGTGACATAACCATTACTTGAATTTTGGTTTTAAAAGGTCTACTATCAGAAGTGAAGAATGACAGCAGTGTGTCATTCGTTACACAGTCTATTGAAATCATGCTTGCTTATGAAATGTAATGACATTTATAGCCAAATCATTGTAGCTTAGTAAAAAATCATGAGAATACTTTTCTTAGCAGTTAAAAGAAATGAAAGAAAAAGAAAATCCTTCCACAAAATAAACTATGATTTCTTCTTACAAAGTTACCTACTCTGTGGTAAAGAACAAGAAATCTCATCCTACAGCAGAAAATTTTATTTTACCAGCTGCTCTAGACATGGTACCTACTGTGATAGGTAAGACAATTGCCAAGCAACTGGCAAGTTTGCTTCTGTAAGACAAGTAGTAGGAGTAGTAACAGTAGTAGTAGTAGTAGTAGTAGTAGTGGTTTTATTCATGTAAAGATACCTTTCAAAAAGATATTGGACATGTCTTGGCATTAAAATTTAATCAGTAGTTTGAAGAAGGGAACAAGCGCCAAAACATACATTTTTGTTTTTGTTTTCATCGAACATGTGTTAGCGTATAGATGCACACTGTAATCTGTAAAAAGAGAATGAAAACCACTGGTGTCAGCTTAATCGGACTTTGAAATATTTTTTAGTCTGAAGAAGGAACATGTGCCAGATTAGAGTTTATCCACCCTCAATGCTGTGGTTGCTCTAAAAGCTGGTGTGTATCTGCTGTTCATTTGCTTAAAACCCTGTGTTTGCAGTGTATCAGAATACTGCTTTGTGTTTAATATCTGGCGTCTGAGAATAGAGATACTTCACTAAATGAATGACAGTTATTCATAAAGAATGATTCTGGATGGTTTAAAAGCATGTTAGTTTGGCAAAAATGACAATAATCAAATCCCTGGAAATGTACTCATTTTTGATTTCCATATACAGACAGTTAGAATACTTCTTACCTGAAGGTTATTTTAGCACATCTGAGTTCACTGATGGTGTGGTGAAGAACACTTCTGTGCTGCAAGAGAGCAAGTATGTCCCACAGTCCTCAGGAAATGGCGTACAGTGGAAAAATTCTATTACTAGACAAGAAGATCAAGGATGTATGTACAAGACAGTTACATACATTCCACATGAGTACAGATCTTTTTATGAGGAAAGGTTGATGGGACCAACAACAGCTACTGCAGATGACTATGAGATTGAAGGACAGTAAAGATTTTCGTCGTAAATTTGATAGATAATGCTTTAAAACCCTGTGATTAGTATAGACATTTCCTGTACATGCTCTATTATGAAAGTTGTGTGAAAATATAACTGTTTCTGATGTTCTAATAAGGATTTTTAGTGCCTAATTCATGATCAGTTTGAACAAGAGAACAAATCCTCAGATTGTAATATTGTGATGTGTCCTTCAGATCAATCCAATTCATCTTTCCAAGGTACTGATATTGGAGGGTAATGTAAAGAATCTCATATAAATGTCTGGTTGATATGAAATTAAAAATAAGAACAGGAGGAAGTTTTTTGTATTTCCCCACAAAAGAGGTTTTGGATTTGTTCTCTTCTTCAATCGAAGCACAGCAAAAATAATGTAATCCATATACGAAGGCATTTACATAATTAAAGGTCTAATTTGAAAAGGTTGGGACAGGTAGTTAGCTGTGGTCTTGTAGTATGAACCATCGAGGCATTTTGGGCACCCACACAAAACTTAGACCAGGGTGGTCAGATGAAGGCTGGAGCCTCCACCCTCCTGAATAAGGGGCCAATCTGCTTAAACCAGGACTACCTTCTTTCGCTCATCCATAGTGTGCAGACCAGTTTTACAAAGAAATTTTTCATACTGGTTGGGAATGTTGCAACTGAATGTTACTGTTAATTCAGCCAGATGTCCATGGTAGCATTAAAGTGCTTTACTGCTACAGTGCTTTGCTTGCTATAACTATAATTTAAACAATTTCTTGACAGTACAGCAGTAGAACAGAAATATGACAACACAATAAAAAATAACCAATAACATTCATTAAGAGTATGTTAAAAAACAATTTGCTGCACCAAAAGGAACTATATGGTTCCAGAGACCCTTCCAGGTCTCAAACATTTGTGATGTGTGCAGGCAGGCTGAAGTGATTGATGATAATTTGTACCAAGGTCGAGATTTGAATCCATGTCTCCTGCTCACGAGGCAGATGCATAGTGGTTAGCATATCTGCTTAGTGAGCAGGATATCCAGGTTGGAATCACAGCCTTCGTACTAATTTTGATTCGTCACTTCAGTGTACATATACATATCTTAACTTGGTACAGTTTGATGCATAGCACTTGATGGCCTAAACTTAATACGACGCATTATCAACAACTTCGCCGTCTCTTGGAAGCCTATGATACTGTCACTATGACCAAACGTAATTTTGCAGACACTTGTTGATTGTCCTATCACTCAGTAGATAGCGACTATTAAATCAAAATGTAGCCTTGCAGGAAGTATTCTGAACAAGCTGCAGACACTGAACTGACCTGTCTAAAAGCTGGTTTAGAAGTATTAGTGGTGGCTGTGCATCGTGTTCTGTGCCTGTCAGCAGATGGACTTCCATCTATGCTAGTACAAGGTGAAAGAAATGTACTCCGTAGTTGACGGTACTCCCTTCGGCAGCTAGTTTCGAAAAATAGTTTAAATTCCTGACAAGTAAATTGTGTACCATTGCTAGTGTTAACAGATTTCGGCAGTCGTTCAACGAAGAACACCTTTCACAAAGACTGGATGGTCTTCGTTGAAGATAACAACGACATCTGTATCACTAATGGAAATTGGGAAAAAGTGTCAATTACTATCCTCATATTAAACAGACAGTGCTAGCTTAATCGAAAGACGTACTAACTGTAATTAGATATTCTTCTTTACTCTATGAACAAACATTTTCCATTATATGCGTAAAACTGAAAACTTAGATGTCCTTTTATTCTGTTATTGGCACAGCCACAGTAACAGTTCACAATATAACCAGTTTCAACCATACAGTGGTCAGTTTCAGTACTATAACTGCACAGGTTGCATATAGTGACATCATGTACGCTTCTGGCATATCATTTATAAGCCATGACCATCAGCGAGTGCTGGTGTCTGCTGTGAGTGACAGCGCCGATTTCCCAGCTTTTGGGAAGTGGAGACTGTTTTCCTGCCTGGAGATAAGTCTTTTTTTTAAAATTTGTCTAAAGGGTTGTGACCTAGCACGTCATGGCTGTTCTCAAAGATGAGTGTTTCTCGTAGTAATGCTGGAGTTTCCTAATAATCTTCGGAACAAAAACTTCTGGATGTGTCAGCAGGCAGCAGAACTTTACAGTAGTACTACGAGCGTTAACAGGAAATGGCCAGTGTAAGTGTCTGCTTGCTGCTCTGGAGGTTGATTAGCTCAAAGGTCCCGCTGGTTAACAATAACATGGTGGGGCGGCCAGGAGCATGTGAAGTCGATCAGTTGGTCAGCAGCCCTGGTGGGGTGCTGGAGTCGAATTTTTGAGTCGTCTGAGGTGGAGATGGTGTGGCGGCCTGTATTTAGGAAGTCGGAAGTGGGGGATTGATACAGCTATTCTTTCTATGTGAAAACTTAGAAAGTGTTTGGAAGTGCGTAATCTTGAGCAGTGTTGCTGTTTAGCGAGTGTACAAGGTCTGCTGAAGAGCGTGGAGGAGCTGGCTAGTTGGAGACGTTGTCTAATGAATGAAGCGGACTTGGCGAGGGTTGGGAGATAGTAAATTCCATTTTGCTGTAACGGAAATTTGAAGTATGGAGTTCTTGTGACATCCTTAGTCTCTTTGGCTTTAGACTGTGATCCTGTTTTGTTTAGAGAGAACATGGTAGAAACCGATTCGTGAAGGTGAAATTACTTGCCGTGGTCTTCGTTGTCGAGTCCAACAGTCTCGGGTTTGGGAGTTTTTGAAAGTAGTCAGGCACATGGAGGGCACTGATTAGTGACGTAGAGGAATCCTGTGTCGTGTGTCAAAGCAAGGCAGGAGGCCTTTGTTTAGCTTGATTATATATAGCAGTACAGAGATATTACCCAGGACTCCCAATAAACGTTTTTGGAGGAAGTCTACGAACCAATACACCCTGTGATTTGTCTCATACACTGTATGACGCTAAAGGTGCGTGATCTCTGGCCATGGCCGCAACTGGGGCATCACCAGACGTTACAGAACCTTTCTACACTGGACGAGAAGGAACGTTTCACACTGTTTGACAAATCTGTGTACACTTGTCCTTCTTGTGAAGTGTGCTGTTTTATTTTCCTATTGGGAAACTAACTGTTATTAATAATATTGGTTACTTATGAAAATTTTTGCATTAGTGTGTGGCACTGGCAGTTAACAAGAAATATAAGTGTCAGATACGGCAGTAGTAGCAATATCAATAGAATACGCTACAAAATCTTTGTTTCTATAAAATATATCTGTTTTGACCTGTAGCTAGATTGATTTCAGTTATCTTCAGCCGTACAAGGGACTCAATTATTAGTTTCCGTCACACATAAAAAATTAAAAAAAGAAAACAAAAATATGCCCATTGAATTGGTAACTACATGGGATGGACAAAAATACGGAAACACTCCGAGAAACCATGGTTGAACGTACTCATAGATGCTAGGAGAGCCTGCCGGTGGCACTGTTGTGTTTGACTATGAACCGCACCTGTGCAATGTCCTCAATATATTGCAAGAGTCAGTCGTGATCATAAGTGTTCTATGTAATTGTGAGAGGATTATGCCGGAGGTAACTGACTTCGAATGTGCGTAAATTGTTGTTGCGCTTATATTGGGTGCTTTCGTAACCAAGGGAGCCAGAGCATTTGGAATTTCAAAACGCATCGAGGCGCATATTTTTACCGCATAATCGGAAAGCGGAAAAACATCATACACTAAGTCACAACGTGGATGAAAGTGTGTGCTGAGTGATCATGACAGAAAGTCATTGAAGAGAATTTTGACGAAAAATAAGAGAATGACAGTTGCAGAAACTAAGGCACCACTGGATGACGCACTTGCAAACCCTGTCAGAACCAAAACAACACAAATGGAGCTAATAATCAGGGAATTTCAGGGCGATCTGGAATCCCAAAACCACTCATTAGCGTTACAAATGCCCTTAACACGAAAAGGTGGTGCCGAAGCCATAAACCCTGGACGATGGAGCAATGGAAGAGATTTTTTGGTCAGATGAGTCTTGATGCACACCATTTATAACTTCTGGCCGAGCTTATTCTATAAGAGTGAAACATGGCGGGAGTAAGGTGATGGTTTGGGCAGCCACACCATGGTATTCCATGAGCCTCATGATTACTCTGCAAGGTCGCATTACTGCCAAGAATTATGTGACCATTTTGACTCATCAGATCCATCCTGTGGTACAATGTTAGTTCCCAAATAGTGAAGCTGTATTCGAAGAGTACAGGATCACTTGTGAGCATGAGGAGGAACTGTCAGGCTTCTGTGGCCACCACCGTCACCAGATCTCAATATAACTGAGTCTTTGTGATTGAGTCTGGAGAGAAAGGTGCATAATCGCTATCCACCTTCATGATCATTACCTGAACTTGTTATTATTTTGAAGGAAGAATGGTATAAGATCCCCTTAAAAATCGTATTTATCCATTCTGGCGTGTTTTGAATGCCAACAGTAGCCCTACACCGCATTAGGCATGGTAATGTGTTGTATTCATTGTGTTTCCATATTTTTGCCGATCACTGTACTCTGTGGTCGCTTCCTGGGTGTTCAGTAATTTCTTTGGGTCAAATGGAACATAGGCTACCCGAGTGTTTTATTGCACATCATCACCAGGGAACGATCCGTCTGTCGCCAGTGGTGAGCAACTCATGCTGCAAGAGGGAGTGTGCAGGCAGAATGAGGTGGGCTTTATTTGAAACTGGCGGATGTCGGATAGCAGCTAGGATGAGGTGAGATACTGCCAACGACTGATGGTCGTCGCTAACACACACAACTAGTTTTGTGCTACCTCTACTCACCTAAACATTGCATCAAAATGTCCACAATAGGAATATCCCTCTCCTCTGGCACTCTACAAAATTTGCTATGGGTGTGTATTGAACTCGGATTTTTCATCTCGCCTACAGAATTATTTTTTAACAACTATCGTCGCTGTTGCACAACTCCCCTTTTTCCCACTCTAAAGGAAATACTGCCTCACTTACAATCTTCCTCTCTAACAGCATGTTTAGTCAAGCAGTACCAGCCAAATTTCATGATGTGATGTGTCGTAATTTTGTTTTTGTCATAGGATGCAGGAAGTCTGCGATCATCCCATAGACTTGAGATAGGTCACTAAAAATGAACAGGTCACTTACTGTTCACGAAATTTTTTACTGATACTTTTCAGGTAGAGCCCAGCTTCAGAACGTCAGATAGAATAGCCTACACACCAAGTACAAGGTGGTCTTGTGATTATCGTTGCTGATTTTCAGTCATTCCTAGATGGGTCAGAAATTTTCTCTGCTCGGGACTGGATATGTGTGTTCTCCCATCAACATCAGTGTGCAAACTGAAGTGGCGTGAAACAGAAAGATTCACTCAAGGCGACCGAACTCCACAGAGAGCGACTCCTGACTAATAATGTCACATTCTCAGTTGAGCGCTGATGGCGTTGATGTGCACATGTAGCTCCTCCCTTTTTACAAAGGCTGCTGCATCCTCGGCTATCACCTAGGTCACAGCCACTGACTCCCACTGTCCAGGGCTCATCTCTGTTGCTGCTGCTTCCTCCAGAGTTTGACAATGCCTTGGATTCACGACCCACCTTCCTTGACCCACTGCCCTCCCTTCTTCAGACTTTTGCCATTCCTGACATTTCTCTCTTGACTGCCTGGAGATCTTCAGCCTCTGGCCCCTCTGCCTCCAGCACACTTCAGCGCTGTCTCCTCTGAATCCATCCTGGCATCCCCTGATCCGACATTGCTACTTCAGATCCCAGTGCCACTGGCACCCTCGCCTCCAGACCTGGCGCCTCTGCAGACTCTAGTTACACCTGCTCTAGCGCCAATGGTTCCATCGCCACTGGTTCCAGCATCACTGGCCCCAGAATCCTGAATCCTGCACTACTGGCTCCATCGCAACCAGTTTTAGTGCTACCAGCTCCAGTACTACTGACTCCAACATTACCAGCTCCTGTAGCACTGATTCTTCTGCCACCAGCTCGTATGCTGCCTGCTCAACTATGGCAGCTCATCTGGTGCCCCCTGCTCCGCCATCACCAGAGGCTGCATCTTGGGCTCCACCTGCTCCTGAACCTCGAGCTCCACCAGTTCCTGTGCCATGGGTTCTGCTAGCTCCTGAGCAACAAGTCTTGTGGCTCCTGTACCTTGGCTCTGCCAGTTCCTGCAACATGGTATCCATTGGCTCCTGCTCCACAAGCCACACTGCAGACTGACTCAGTGCTCTCTTCCATTGTCACAGCCCTGGTGTTTCCTGTTCCTTTAACTCCCATCCTCCTGGGCATCTTTCACTGCTGTCGTCTCATGCGGCCTCATGGTCTTCCCAGAATCTCCTGCACACTGGTCTTGGAAGTTTTGCACCAACGCCCTGCTGCACCACGTCTCGCCGCCTTCAGCAGTCTGACTGTCTCTTCTTGACGATGGTACTACATGTCTCTCGTTTTTCCACGTCTACTCCTCCCCACACCACGTCCCAGTCTTCCTGGTGGCTACTATCCACTGGCCACACCAGATACTTTTTGCGCCTTCTGCAGCCAAGATCGGCCTTCCCTCTGAGGGTAGCTCAGCGTCCTGGGCTCCTCCTAAAAATGGTGACAAAATGACGATCTCCTGGAACATTAACCTAGCACTGTCGTGGCCAGACCCGACCGCTATCGTGTTCTCTTCAGCTTTTGCTGCCTGGCCAGCCCATCAGTAAACCTGCGTGTCTGTGGCCACCATTGGTTCGAACAGCTGTCTCCCATCAGCCACTGTCTCACTGACAATGGCCTCCTGGCCAGCACTACATGGCATGCCCTGTGGGTCCCGCATTGGGCGCCTGTTGTGCCCTACTCTCAGCATCTCGCCCCTGGTTTATGTTGGGATGTCTCCTTCCTTTGGGTGGCGCTTCTTATGCATGACGGTTTCGTTATCTCTCCTTGGGGAAGATGGGATGCTACATCTGTGGGAAATGGCCCTGCCACCTCCTCCATAGGGGAAGGGAATGCTGCATCCTCCACTATCACCTTAGTCACAGCTGCTAGCCACACAGTGAGACAGCTCTGCCATCCCCTCTGTATGAAACAGGGATGTCTTGACTGGCACCTTGCAATCCAGTCGCCAACCACACAACAGAGCGCTGTGTGCTGCCGTCCTGTCAAGCACCTGAAACTAACTCACAGTTTATCCTGCCTGCGACAGCTGCTGCAGTACACAGGGGCGCCACATCTGCTGGATAGAATGGTTGCCAGCACTAGCTCACTTCCACAAGGTCACACTGGCACAACCCTAGTATTGCTCTTGCAGATGGCCTTATAGGACGCCACCCAGCAGCTCGCCAATCATTGTGCGTTCCAGTCTGAACCTCCACATCTCGACTCAACACTTGACATCAGAAATTCAGCGAGTCTGTTTGTCAGGGTGCCGTGCACACCAGGTGGGACCTAAGACTTCATTAGTGCAGCTTATATGGACTTCGGCAATGGCAGTGTTTCCCTACTGTGACAGATTGTGTACACAGCTTGTACCTTTGAGAACTGCGTTGTGTTAGACCAAGTCTCATCGGATCAGAACGATCTTTCCAGTAGCATTCATTGTGAAGATGTTTCAGTTGATGTCCAGAACCAAACGTTATTGTTTACTCGTGTACTCTCTGTACTAGAAATAAAGTTCTATTTTTCTTGACACACTTCTCTTCTTGTAGCATTCCACACAGAATACTAAAAAGTCTACTGTATTTGATTTTCTGAAGATGGGCTCCACCCAAAACGCGTCAATACAAACATTTTTGAACTACAGGCGATCATTTCACTTCATTTCAGCATTGACAGAAGTCCTGTCAAATTTGTTCTTGTCCTCAGGTCCATCCAATGAGGTTTAGCGCCAACATACAGGATGACAACAGTGGCTGGAGTCCCTTGGACCTGTCTCTACAATGTTCTTTAGAGCATCGTCACAGTCATTGTCTAGCAAGGTACCAGCTCCCATGTCTCCCCACCTACAGATCTATTATAGACATTGAAGATGGCCACTGTGTAGTTGAAACTAGTTACATTGCGAAACGTTCTTGTGGTTTTATCAGTAACAGAATGAAAGAAATAATAACTAAATCATCTGTACAGGAATAACGTCTTTTTTTCTTTTTCATACAAAATTGGTAACAACCTTTCAACCACTGATCAGCTACACAGACAGATTTTCTCGACTGTAATCTATGCCTAGCTGGGGTACCTTGCTTCGCTCAGGGAGTTGATACGAGATTGTGTGGTAGTTGGAATAAAAGGATAAACTTCAAAGTATAAGAGGTAAAGTTTTTTTATTGAAAACTTATCCTAACTATTTACAATACTTGTTGAGGCATAAGAGGTAAAAAAATTTATTGAAAACATATTATAACTATTTACAATACTTGTTTAGAAAAAACATTTTTCATTTTGTTATCCAAGTTATATATGTACAAATTTTTCGAATTTCCTACTTGTGATAAAGCTTCGTATGACTGACCGTGAGAGAAGCAGGAGCCTTTGAGGTTGATGCTGCAATACTTTAAAGTTTGTTCTTGTGCTTTGTTAATTTCAAAACTGTAGGTTAATTTGATTGTAAATTGCAGTCTTTTAAATTGGAATGCAGTTCAGTAGAAATCAGTGGTATTCTGGGAATAAATAGTGTGTGTCCTTCGTACTTTGCAGTCATAAGTTGGACTTTGATGATGTTATTCAATAACTGTTGTTCTATTACATACGAGGGTTGCCCAAAAAGGAATGCAGCGTATTTTTTCTTCAAAAAGTTCTTTATCTAACATAATGAGAACCACATCGTATTTTATCTAAACACCCTAATGCCCATCCCATTCTATGGCCTTCCTACAGCGCTAAACAAGGTCGTGCATGCCCTTTCAGTACCAATCCTTGTCCTGGTGACGAAGCCAGTGCTTCACTGTGTGAATCACCTCCTCATCGTCCTCAAAATGTCTTCCACGAATGGCATCCGTTAATGGCGAATGACAATATCAGCAAGCTGCAACATGTCAGGTGTGACAGCTGTCGATGATCTCCCCAACCGCTACAAATCTAGAGCTCCGCCGAACCGCCTTCTTATGACCTCATCCTCCAAGCCCAGCGAAAAACTGTACTTCTGCCGACAGCAGATGCTCCATAGACTTTGCATAAGCGTTGTGAGTATTCTCTGCCGTTTCTTTCCCTGCAGTGAGAAATTCAAAGAAAGCATGTTGCTTGTAACGTACATCTCTTACAAACACCATTTTGTAAACTGTCCTGCAGCTACGCTATCTGTTGGAAGTGACGGAAACTTGGCGCGCTCACTCACGAGACTTGAAATAATACATACGTAATGTTTCGCATTCGTAGCATTGTTTTCGGCTGAGAAAAAAATGCGGTGCATTACTCTCTGGGCAACCTTCGTAGTTTTGGTGAGTTGAGATTTCTGAATGGTATGATCGGATGTAGTGTCCCCATTGGTACTTTTGACAACTAAATACAAAATATACAAACTATACGGATTTTTGTTAAAAGTGAAATATTATTCTGTAACTAGAAACAGTGATGAAATCTGTAGTTATATATATTTAGTTACTATTTCATTTATGATCAGTATAGATTATGAAAAGGATATCTATAGATGAAGCCAACATGTAATCGCTGGCTGCTGTCATTTAATATACATAATGATGGAGGTAAAAAAAAAGAAGGGTCGTTTCATCACGTCACAGACTTCAAGCCGATGCCCGCCATATTAACTAGCCCGAAACAAAAAATTCACCACATTCATAACTCCGTAGTTCACACGGTGACCCTTGCCCATGACGTCACTCTGACGTGCTCGTGCCCAGCTTCGACCGTGATCGATGCTTTGATTGTAAGTTGTAATCAAAAATGTCAGCTTGTGTTGTTTATGGGTGTACAAATAGATCCGATCGTAATCTAAAGTTTAAAGGAATCACATTTCATTCGTAAGTGGAACGTTTCAAGCAATATTTTCTCTTGTATGAATGAATTATTGTTGAAGTGTTTACTTTTATTGTAGTGGTTTTATTTCTGTCATTTGACTTCAGATTTGCCTTACTTTACTCAGTGTCCGTTCTTTTCTTCTTTCCTGTGTTTTCCATTGCCTTACAAATCGCAAACGCTCCGACATCCGAGCCACACTGCGTCAAAGGTCTCGTCCCCGCTCAACACACGGCTGCATAACCGCGCCGATTGTTGGGGCAACATCTGATGCCCTAAATTCCTCTCGCCGATAATTATTATTTATGTGTCACATCACCTCCTCCTTCAAAAAAGATTATGGCTAGTACAACCGCAGATAGCGGCCATGCGTGCGTGAGTTTCGTGTTTACGATTTATGAATGTGTATATGTGCTGTGCTTCCTTTCTGAAGGGTTGCGCTAAAAAATTGTGTTGACACTCTTTCCGCCGTGCCTGGCATGTGCTCGGCTTGTGAGTAGCAATCTATCCGTTTCACAGTATAGTTATTAGCTCATAAAGTTTGTTGTAAATAATCTGCTGCGCTTCAATAGGAATAATGAAGTACATAATTACAATAACAGAAGAAAAAGATGACTTTCAGTAGGCCACATTAAGGTTGTCTGCAGCACAAACAGGGGTTCACAATGCTGCAACCAGAAGTTTTTATCACTTACCCATTGATAAAAAATGCCTGACACACGGCAAAGTAAGATTTGAAACTAATCTAAAAATGTTTCTCTTTGATAACGCCTCCTGTTCCACAGAAGATGGGTAGGAGTTACTGACATCGGTCTGTCTTTAATAAAAAACGTAAAAACTAATAAATGATAAGCATGGAGACATATTCACAAAAAATTGATTTCAATATGTAATGACTCGTCCCGTATCATTACGATTTATCGTGTATATGATACATGGAACATGAAACTAAGTAACTTACTATTGGTATATGACATAGCATGGTGTAGACTTATATAGGGTAAGATGGGTAAATCCGACCTAATAATTTCTTGTGGCTACAAAACGCTTATCCGAGGTCGGATCTTAACGTTATATACGTTAAATTATAGGTAATGTAAAGGAGCAACCGTTTGCAAAATATTTTTGTTATACCATCAATAGTTTCTGAGATATCCGTATTTTAAGAAACGTCTTTTTTTGCCATTTGCAAAAATGGTGGGGTAAATCCGACCCCTATTTGTTTGGCTGATTTTGCACAGAAATAGTTCTAAATGAACGGTTTTTTGGGAAATAATTAAAAGCAATTATGTTTTTTACGTAAATAAACAAAATGTATTCAAAAAATAACAATGTTTAGAGTACTACATGTACTGAAAGTTAAACGAATGTAAATTGTAATTTAAAAAAGGTGATTTCATTGCACGGCGGTTCAACAGCAATGTCGATCTCGGAAAGTTAAAATCATGAGCGACAGCTCGTAAAGACATTCCCATTTGCATTGCAGCAACTGCTCGGCGAATATCGTTTTGATTGCGTTTTGTCATTTTTTGTTTGTAATTTGGTACCAGTTTCCTAAAAATAAACAAAAATGAACTTTGTTTACATAAATAAATAATTCCATACACAAAAACGATAAAAATATGCGGTCGGATTTACCCCACCATTTAGCGGTCGGATTTACCCCATCATGCCATGTTTCATTTAACACACATAGAAACAATTTACACGACATTTCCAACAAAAACGATACATACACTGAATAGGTCACTAAATGTACTACAAAAATCGCTTACCGTTTGTTTTACGATCGTTTTATTTAATAAGATTAATCTAGTGATGCACTTTGCACAAAAATTAAATTGAAACAATCGAAAGCACACTTCTTATCTTTTGGGCGTCTAAATGTCAAATGCGGCAAAGCTGTCAAGGTGACATTTTCGTTGTTTCGAATGCTCTATAGGGTAACCCTAATGCGAAATCGCTCCGCTTTGCCGTTTCTCACAAATAGAGAGCGGTCGGGTTTTCCCACACGGTCGGATTTACCCCACCTTACCCTACTCTGAAAACCTCAAAACGAAATTAAAAAAGAAATCAAGCAGATAATCAAAGTAGACATGCATTCCAATTGTGCTATTCCTGAAAAACTGGCAGGGTTACTGGCGAGAAATATTCAGGGAAAGGAAGCAAATAGGCTTCTGTTGGAAACATAGGCCTACCTCTTACACAGGTTAGGCTATAATTACTAAAATGTTAATCACATACATGTTAAAGCAAAAAAATCCATTTAAGGGGTCTTTATCACATTTATAGCATTCCACAATGCTGGAAAACGTTCAAAAATTGTATCTTTTTTTACCCTGTAAGTTGCTATTATTGCCACACTGAATGACACGTCATGGTAAGATTTCAAAGTGAGAAGATGGGTAAACTATAGTGAGACTAATGTACTGACAATCGAATAAAACAAGAACTCTATTTTGCATTGAGGTATACCTCTATGCAGTTCTGTTTCTTTCATTTCAATAATCATTCACTTTGTTGACATGCGCAAGATGCGACAGCGTGCCTTGCTTCTTTCCTCATTGCACACGTTTGTGGGCTAGCAAAGAACACGTAGGTAAGTTTTTTGCAAATGTGAACACTAAAAATGTTGTGCGTGCGAGTGGAAAGCTGAAAATGTAACGAACAAGAAGCAGTACCGACACCACTACGCAAATAAGCATTGGTTTTGGAGTTCCAGTTTCATTTGCTGTCGTTACAATGTCTGCATGCTTAACTGAGTGGTTAAGTGCTTGTCTACCATGCAGCGGGATCGGGTTCGATTCCCGGGTGGGTCGGGGATTTTCTCCTTCGGTGGACTGGGTGTCGTGTTGTCCTCATCGTCACCGACACTCAAGTCGCCCGCTGTGGAGTCACCTGAAATAAGACTTGCGACAATGCCACACAATCATTTAATTTCTTACAAATACAAGTGGAATTAAATGGATTACGAAAGCATGCTCTTCACATGACTTCCTTTGCTTTGTGGTTATCCAAAATATAGCAACAAAACAAATGCTACGTTAACGAGGCCAAATGTGTCTTATTACTAGAGCAAATACGCATTCAAGACCAGACAAACGTTCGAAATTGCCTTCCGGTAACCATGTTATGCATGTATGCATTATGATGTTTAGTGTTTGAAACAGTTGTTGCTCGCACACGACAGAAAGAATGGACAAGAAGTAATCATAAACAGTAGTCTGCAAATGTTTGGGCTACTTAATATGGCGGCAGGTTCCGCCCACTCCGTCTTCAAAACAACGTACAGCGAAAGTCGGTAGAGCCACCTCCCTTCTTGCTTTACCTCGTTGTACATAATCAAGCGATAAGGTTACCGCTGGGGGATATTTTTTTTTCGTTTTCTTTTTTTTAAAAAGCAGCTGACGATCAAACATGCATTTTTTCGTTTGTTACTGCGCCTGTTTCAGGTTGGATTTGTTTCACATTAAAATGATATCCGTCCTCTCCGTGCAGAAATGTTAACGGATATTAGAGGGCGTCATAAGAACGGTGTGACTCTGTAAGGCATTGTAGTCCTCCTCTTCTTCGAAGTACAATCATGTCACGGATTGTGTTTTCTCTGTCCACAATTACGATGGCGACTTCTGCTATCTGAGGTGCATTAGATTGACGTTCGTGTTCTACAGGCGGTTTTTTGTCGGCTCGAATTATAAATTTATAGTCATCAGAAGTCATACAGTCTAGTGCTGTTTTGAATATGTGAATCAGTTGAATGCATTTGTGTAAGATCCTATGTACGTCTTGGACTGCTTCTCGTATCAGTCCACTGATATTTGCACATCGTTGATTAATTTCTGTTTGTTCATTTCCGATTAAATATATTTGCGGAAATTTATGGTCTTCTTTCGGTTGTGGTATCAATGTTATGATAGATTTGTCCTTGGATGGAGCAAAACGTAATCGATTTCATCTCTGTCAGTGTTGGTGGAAGTAACACCGAAAGAAGTAATTTGGAAGCGGGTGTTGTATGCATTTACTTTTTGAAGGAAGTGTTATCATTCTAGAGTTTCCCCTGTCATGTAATGCTAAAAATTCCTGCGGAGGTGCTTCCATGGTTGAAATCCAATTTATCCATTCATGCAACAGAATCCTGATATTTCTCTAGTGACAGTGAATTTTTTCGCGTTGCAGAATTGGCGGATGTTACCCACTTTTTCCGATTGCGACGTGTTTGTTATATTCTTTCGTCGGCTCGTAGGGGAATGGTTCATTTGATAGGTTGTCCTGTTCATTTGTCCGCGCTTCTGGTAGCGTGATATTTTAAAAAATGGTTCAAATGGCTCTGAGCACTATGGGACTTAACTTCTGAGGTCATCAGTCCCCTAGAACTTAGAACTACTTAAACCTAACTAACCTAAGGACATCACACACATCCATGCCCGAGGCAGGATTCGAACCTGCGACCGTAGCGATCGCGCGGCTCCAGACTGTAGCGCCTAGAACCGCTCGACCACCCCGGCCGGCGTGATATTTTCATGGCTGGCTTGAGTTCGCAGTGTTTTATTATGAGATTGTGTCGCAGTTCTGGATTCTTCAGTCCGTTCATTTCGTTCTTCTTTGATTTCTCTGTTTCTCCCGGTGTTCATCATCGTCCACTGGGAACTTGAACATGCTTCACTCCCTTCGCCTGTTTCGTTTTTTCGCTGTTCTTTCTGTTTTCGCCGTTGTGCTTCAGAACTGGCAAGATCAACTCCTCTTTTACGTTTGGGCATTATCTAAAATATAAATAAAATCAACTTTTTATTAATAGACTAAGTACACTTACATACTTTTCACACTTTATGTTCGATTTATATTCAGTTGCTGTATCACTTCGACTACTCACAGTTCACTGTTTTTTTATTCACTCACTGTACTACTTTTTCGGCTCCTCCCTTCGTCACTGATAGGAAACTGACGTTCGAACCCACATCGGGTCTTTCTTTATACACCGCTACCAAAGGGTAGCCTCACAAGTGGCGATTTCCAGAAAGTACTGAAGAGACTTCGAATGGTTCACAATGTTCCACAATAATCTGGGATGTTCCCGAACATTCTAGGATCTTTAAGAATGTTCCAGACTATTCCCGAACGTTCCTGAACATTCCGGATCGTTGTGAAACATTCCAGAATTCTGAAATGTGGAATGCTCTCGTATACTCTCTGATATTCTGGAATGTTCTCGAATGTTCTGCGGTGTTTTAGATATTTATGGAGGGCGAAACTTCCCAGCCCTTATATCTTCAAAAGCACGCCCTTCAGGTAAAAACGGGAAACTTCTTCATCGATGGAGGATAAAGGGATACCTCACCATGCAACTCCGTTGATGGTACCGGTACTCGTTTCTGAGTTTTAGCGGCAAGCACGTTGAACATTTTTTTATAATATATACAAGTGAAACAAATTCTGCAAACAATTCATGAATCCAGTACATGCATTCTGTGAGAGATCGGAGCTGAAAGACTATAAATGCATAATTCATTGATTATTTATTGTAGCCGGTGTTAGGGCAGTGTCCTGTGTAGTTTCCACCGTCGTTTTAACAATGCTGGGAACTGGAGATGTGCAGGCGCGAGCCAATGATTTTTTTACTGTCGATTGATGCCCTCGTTTGGTTTTTAACGCCACCCATTTCATAGTCGAAGGAAGTTGTATCACCCCCTTCCTCCTTCTGAAGCTTGCAGTTACGATGTCTCCGGTAGCGAGGGCAGAGTCTTTTAGAGGCTGTAAAGTTGGCGGCGCAGTAACGCCACTTTATGAAGCATTCCTGGTTTACTTCGGAGTCTGCACGTTTCTCGGCTCCAGAGCCCTATAAATTACCCAGACGCCTGGACGAACAATCGGGGAGGTGGTAAAGCACTTTACAAGAATAACGGAGCTACGTATGGTCCACCGCACCAAAGCAGCAGCCTGGGTAACGGCTCACAGTGGCGCTAGGTTTCCTACCAGAAGAACTCAGTTTATCATGTACACAAAACTTTCACGTTGGTCATTTACTTTTCGTCTCTAATGACCTCGTCGTTGTCACAGTGTGTGTATGCAGTGAAGTAGCACACAATACTAAGAAAATAGCAGCTCAGTAGTGGAAGAGCAAGAGCACCGGCTTTCTTCAAGTAGTCGTTTTCTCGCCTGATACGTATAATGGTGTAACAGTAATGTACGGTTAAACTTGCAGGAAGCGTTCCCCACACGTAGAGGAAGAAAATATATGGATATGGGTCTGGAAACGCTTTATTGCCATGTTAGAGCTCGGTTTCTACAACTCTTTAACAAATTAATGATCTGCCGTGAAACGAAACCTCATCCGTGAACAGCACATTTGCACTAATGTGAGGGCTGACACACTGTTGAATGAACCATTTTCAGACGTGTACTTGTGCACGAAAATCAGCTGCTGATAATGCATGCATACGCTGTGCAAGGTATGGATACAGAAGGTTCTCTTGTAGCACTCGTATTATGTCTCCGTGCTCGTCGTCGTGTCTAGGAATCCTGCATGCTCGGTTCGCTAGACAGACACTCAAACAAATCGTATTAATGAGTTTTATTACAAAATGAAAAGATACAACACTTAGCTTCGCAATTACACAGATGGATCGCAAGGACAGGGAGACATACGAAATAATGAATCTTCTTCAGCATAGACAATAGAGAGTACAAGTGATGTAACGAGCGTTGACACATCTATCCAAGTCATAGTCTTGAAGCTACTATTCAACTGGCTGTCACCGGTCGGTCCTCTTCACATAGGGGCCGCTACTTTCGCGTTGCTGTCCTGGAGAGGGGTCGGTCAGCGTGCTATTGGTTGATGTCGCCTCACAGCCATCTCTTCTCTATCGTTCCCGACTGGCGTGCTGGCGCTTGATTTTAAGCCGTACCATTGCTCCCTTCTCCCACAAAGCGAGGGGCCGTCGTCGTATGGCCGGTATTACACTATCAAATTTCTTTATCAAATATCTTTGTCCAATATCTTTGTCAAAGATATTTGACGGTGTAATAGGGAACTTTGTCAAATGTCGTCCAATATTTGATCAAATCTAGGGCCTCGCTGTAGATTTGATCAAAGAAGTCGCTCGTCTTCTGTTCACTGCAGTGTAACATGTTACCACATGGAGCGCTAGCATTGCTGCAGCGTTCTGTCGTCTGTAGTGTTTTTATGAACATTGCCAGTAAATACAATTGGTGTGTGCCGACAACTACAAAATTAATAGATATGTATGAAGCTGATGAGGCGCTTTACAACGTGAATCACGCTGAATACAAAATTAGATTAAGAAGATTGGAGACCTGACCTGACCTGACCTAACCTAACCGTCTCCTTAGCAAGGAATCGGAGTGTTACAGTGAGCCTGTCTCCTGCAGATGTAGCAGTTCAGCGGCCGCGGTGGTCGTGCGGTTCTAGGCGCTCCAGTCCGGAGCCGCGCTGCTGCTACGATCGCAGGTTCGAATCCTGCCTCGGGCATGGATGTGTGTGATGTCCTTAGGTTAGTTAGGTCAGTTCTAGGGGACTGATGACCACAGCAGTTGAGTCCCATAGTGCTCAGAGCCATTTGAACCATTTTTTTGTAGCAGTTCTTAAGTGAATATTGTGCTTTGTGATATGAGGATACACTTCATTGAGCACATACAGAAATGTATGCTCATCCATTCTTAAGTAATTGATGTACGACTTGACGTCCTCCACTATAAGCTCATGTAACAAGTTTTGTCGAATGCTTTCATCGTGTCGTAAAACCCACGGCTTCACCCAGGTATTTTGTGCACACAGTGCAACTGTGGTACATGCAACTGCTGCGGTTAATAACAAGTTGTTGTTGTTAGCCATCTTGAACTTTGACGAAAAATATGATATGATGACAGTGTAATACCCCTTCTAGCGCTACGTCAAAGATCTTTGTCAAATATATTTGACGGAATATTTGATCACATCTTTGATCAAATCTTTGACAAAGAAATTTGATAGTGTAATACCGGCCTATGAGGAGCAAGACAACGGGAGGGGAGGCAGGAGCGTGGACGCTCAGATGGACCGGAAGCTGTGGCTGCAGGGGACGTCAGACTTCCTGTCGCACCCCGCCATCCAGCCTGCGCTCTGGCGGAAACGTCCCCCCGGAAAACGGCCAGAACGGTATGCATCCACCTCCTGAGGCCCGTACCCAGATGTCGAAAGTGTCGGCTGCTGCAGCGTGACCGTGTTCAGGAGGCGGAGAAGGCGAAGGCTCCGTCTCCATGCGGTCGTCCCGTGGTGTCTTGATGACACACTCTGGCGACTCCTGTGGCCGCGCTGTCCTTGGTACTCGTGAATCTGGGGGAAGAGATACAGAAGGATCGTCGTGCACATGACAGTGGCCAATTTGATTGTGATGGCACTGCAGTCCGTCTGGGCTTGAAATGAGATACATGCATGCGCCAAGTCGTCGTAGGACCTCGCCTCGCGCTCACCTTCTGCTGCCTCTAAAAACCCCGAAAAACGCAATATCATGTGGCGAGAAACGATACTTGCGGCCTTCCTTCGACGCCGGATGCTGAGGAGGATGGAGCAGTTGGAGCAGTGTCCTATGGCTGTGGCCGTGAAATAATTCCGACGACGAAGGTCCATCTCGTGGATGCGAACGTTAGGAGGCGAGAAAGAGTTGTAATGCTTGCGGTGCGAAGTCTGGCCATCTGCTGGTCGAAGAGTTGTAATGCTTGCGGTGCGAAGTCTGGCCATCTGCTGGTCGAATATTCTGACAAGGCGCTCCGCTTCGCCGTTTGATTGTGGAAGGAACGGTGCACTAGTTAGATGCTGTATGCCATTGCGTTCAGAGAATGTTTCAGATTCATTTGACTTGAACTGAGGTCCGTTGTCCGACAGTATGACTTCAGGCAAACCTTCGAGGCCAAAAATAGAGAACAACGCCTGAATTGTGCTACGTGACGTTGTCGAGTTCATTGACACAGCAAAAAGAAACTTGATATAAGAGTCTACCACAATCATCTAACGAATGTTCCAAAAAGATCCCGCAAAGTCTATGTGCTCACGTTGCCATGGCGATTGCGACTTAGGCCAAGCAGAGAATTTTTGTGACGGAGCGGACTCATGTCCCGCACATGTGACGTCATCTCTTCTATTTGGGTGTCCATATCCTGCCAAGTACAGTGTCGACGCGTTAACTGTTTGGTACGGACAATACCCCAGTGTCCTTGGTGAAGTAATAACAACACTTCTTTTTGCAAAGCTTTGGTGATCTACATACGTGACTGTCCACTGTCATTTTGAACAAGAATCACACTTTGCGGTATAGCGAGGCTATGCCGAGATGGAAAGTATAGGCACACTGTAGAGCTCTTTATGCTATGCAATCAGCGAGGCCTAGATATGCGAATGTATTTTAGAAAAATGTTCATATCTGATCAACTTCGTGGCCTGTTCAATTTTCCTATCGTTCAGAGGAAAGGACTGAAGCAATTTAGAATTCTCAGCATCGATGTGGCAACAAAATGCAACAGAACCGTCAAAGTCTGTGTAAGGATCAATCGGAAGAGATGAAAGTACGTCCGAATTACCATGTTGAGCTGTCGGACGATACGCAATCTCGTACTTTTATTGAGACAACAACAAAGCCCATGTTTGCGATTTTTGGGCAGTTGCACAGGAACCGCCTTCATTGGATGAAACAAGCAGTGCAATGGCTTGTGATCCGTAACTAAGTAGAATATTCTGCCATGCAAACAGTGGTGAGATTTGATGACACCATACACAATAGCCAATGCCTCGTTCTAGATTTGAGAATAGTTACACTGAGCTCTGGACAACACTATTGATGCGAAAGCAATGGCCTGTCTGTATCACCAAATCTGTGCGAAAGCACTGCACCGATTCCGTAAGAGGAAGCGTCAGCTTGCAACACAACTAATTAGTCAGGATCAAAGTGAACTAAGCATCCATCTCTGAGAAATGCATCTTTAAGTTCTTGAAAAGTTTCTTTGCACTCATCTGTCCAAACAAAGGGGACGCTCTTGCAACGCTGGCGATGCATTGGAGCTACGATTCGTGCAGCATTCGGTATGAACCGAATATAATAGTTCATTTTCTCTAAGACTGACTGCAATTCTGTAATATTGCGAGGAACTGGCAAGTCTCGTACGGCTAGCAAATGCGACTGAAGAGGATGTACACCTTGACTGTTTATGACATGACCAAGATACTGCAACTCAGGTTTAAAAAAATCATACTTGTCCAGTGTACAATTTAGTCCTGCATCAGATAATACACAGAACAAATTACGCAAATTTGCAATGTGTTCTTCAGGTGTACGACCTGCTACGACAACATCGTCGAAATGGTTTGACCAGTCTGGTTCTTTAGCGTCAGCTGTTCCGAATACCGCTGGAAAATGGCGGGTGCGGAGGCACTGCCAAAAGACAAACGCAAATATTTAAACAAGTAGGTACAAAGAAGAGGCCTAGTAGAAATCCTTGGGCAACAGAAGAGATACTGAATTTAACTGATGAAAGGAGAAAATACAAAAATACAGCAAGTGAAGCAGGCAAAAAAGAATACAAACGTCTCAGAAATGAGATCGTCAGGAAATGCAAAATGGCTAAGCAGGATGGCTAGAGGACAAATGTAAGGATGTAGAGGCTTATCTCATGAGGGGTAAGATAGATACTGCCTACAGGAAAATTAAAGAGACCTTTGGAGAAAAGAGAACCACTTGCAAGAATATCAAGAGCTCAGATGGAAACCCAGTTCTAAGCAAAGAAGGGAAAGCAGAAAGGTGGAAGGAGTATATAGAGGTTCTATACAGGGGCGATGTCCTTGAGGACAATATTATGGAAATGGAAGAGGAAGTAGATGAAAATGAAATGGGAGATACGATACTGCGTGAAGAGTTTCACAGTGCACTGAAAGTTGGAACACGTGAGGCAATACTGACCTTACGCCTTATCTTAGAAGAAAGATGAAGGAAGAGGAAACCTACGTTTCTAGCATTTGTGGACTTAGAGAAAGCTTTTGACAATGTTGACTGGAATACTCTCTTTCAAATTCTAAAGGTGGCAGGGGTAAAATACAGGGAGCGAAGGGCTATTTACAATTTGTACAGAAACCAGATGGCAGTTATAAGAGTTGAGGGTTATGAAAGGGAAGCAGTGGTTGGGAAGGGAGTGAGACAGGGTTGTAGCCTCTCCCCGTTGCTATTCAATCTGTATATTGAGCAAGCAGTAAAGGAAACGAAAGAAAAGTTCGGAGTAGGTATTAAAATCCATGGAGAAGAAATAAAAACTTTGAGGTTTGCCGATGACATTGTAATTCTGTCAGAGACAGCAAAGGACTTGAACGGAATGGACAGTGTCTTGAAAGGAGGGTATAAGATGAACATCAACAAAAGCAAAACGAGGATAATGGAATGTAGTCGAATTAAGTCGGGTGATGCTGCGGGAATTAGATTGGGAAATGAGACACTTAAAGTAGTAAAGGAGTTTTGCTATTTGGGGAGCAAAATAACTGATGATGGTCGAAGTAGAGAGAATATCAAATGTAGACTGGCAATGGCAAGGAAAGCGTTTCTGAAGAAGAGAAATTTGTTAACATCCAGTATTGATTTAAGTGTCAGGAAGTCGTTTCTGAAAATATTTGTATGGAGTGTAGCCATGTATGAAAGTGAAACATGGACGATAAATAGTTTAGACAAGAAGAGAATAGAAGCTTTCGAAATGTGGTGCTACAGATGAATGCTGAAGATTAGATGGGTAGATCACATAACTAATGAGGAGGTATTGAACAGAATTGGGGAGAAAAGTTTGTGGCACAACTTGACTAGAAGATGGGGTCGGTTGGTAGGACATGTTCTGAGGCATCAAGGGATCACCAATTTACACTCCTGGAAATTGAAATAAGAACACCGTGAATTCATTGTCCCAGGAAGGGGAAACTTTATTGACACATTCCTGGGGTCAGATACATCACATGATCACACTGACAGAACCACAGGCACATAGACACAGGCAACAGAGCATGCACAATGTCGGCACTAGTACAGTGTATATCCACCTTTCGCAGCAATGCAGGCTGCTATTCTCCCATGGAGACGATCGTAGAGATGCTGGATGTAGTCCTGTGGAACGGCTTGCCATGCCATTTCCACCTGGCGCCTCAGTTGGACCAGCGTTCGTGCTGGACGTGCAGACCGCGTGAGACGACGCTTCATCCAGTCCCAAACATGCTCAATGGGGGACAGATCCGGAGATCTTGCTGGCCAGGGTAGTTGACTTACACCTTCTAGAGCACGTTGGGTGGCACGGGATACATGCGGACGTGCATTGTCCTGTTGGAACAGCAAGTTCCCTTGCCGGTCTAGGAATGGTAGAACGATGGGTTCGATGACGGTTTGGATGTACCGTGCACTATTCAGTGTCCCCTCGACGATCACCAGTGGTGTACGGCCAGTGTAGGAGATCGCTCCCCACACCATGATGACGGGTGTTGGCCCTGTGTGCCTCGGTCGTATGCAGTCCTGATTGTGGCGCTCACCTGCACGGCGCCAAACACGCATACGACCATCATTGGCACCAAGGCAGAAGCGACTCTCATCGCTGAAGACGACACGTCTCTATTCGTCCCTCCATTCACGCCTGTCGCGACACCACTGGAGGCGGGCTACACGATGTTGGGGCGTGAGCGGAAGACGGCCTAACGGTGTGCGGGACCGTAGCCCAGCTTCATGGAGACGGTTGCGAATGGTCCTCGCCGATACCCCAGGAGCAACAGTGTCCCTAATTTGCTGGGAAGTGGCGGTGCGGTCCCCTACGGCACTGCGTAGGATCCCACGGTCTTGGCGTGCATCCGTGGGTCGCTGCGGTCCGGTCCCAGGTCGACGGGCACGTGCACCTTCCGCCGACCACTGGCGACAACATCGATGTACTGTGGAGACCCCACGCCCCACGTGTTGAGCAATTCGGCGGTACGTCCACCCGGCCTCCCGCATGCCCACTATACGCCCTCGCTCAAAGTCCGTCAACTGCACATACGGTTCACGTCCACGCTGTCGCGGCATGCTACCAGTGTTAAAGACTGCGATGGAGCTCCGTATGCCACGGCAAACTGGCTGACACTGACGGCGGCGGTGCACAAATGCTGCGCAGCTAGCGCCATTCGACGGCCAACACCGCGGTTCCTGGTGTGTCCGTTGTGCCGTGCGTGTGATCATTGCTTGTACAGCCCTCTCGCAGTGTCCGGAGCAAGTATGGTGGGTCTGACACACCGGTGTCAATGTGTTCTTTTTTCTATTTCCAGGAGTGTAGTATTGGAGGGCAGCGTGGAGGGTAAAAATCGTAGAGGGAGACCAAGAGATGAATACACTAAGCAGATTCAGAAGGGTGTAGGCTGCAATGGTTCAAATGGCTCTGAGCACTATGGGACTCAACTGCTGACGTCATTAGTCCCCTAGAACTTAGAACTAGTTTAACCTAACTAACCTAACGACATCACAAACATCCATGCCCGAGGCAGGATTCGAACCTGCGACCGTAGCGGTCTCGCGGTTCCAGACTGCAGCGCCTTTAACCGCACGCCCACTTCGGCCGGCTAGTGTAGGCTGCAGTAGGTACTGGGAGATGAAGAGGCTTTCACAGGATAGAGTAGCATCAAACCAGTCTCAGGACTGAAGACCACAACAAACAACATATGGGTGTTCACAACACACACGTTTTGAGATTCTTCATCTAGTGGTATGTGAAGATATTCGTCATGCAAATCAAATTTTGCGAAGTAGCGACCATCGCCTGAACTGTCCATGAGATCCTCTGAGGGTGGCAATGAATACGTATCAATCACAGTTTGTGGATTGACTGTAGACTTAGAGAGGCGATTGTGGTCTGAAGGTTTGGGGAGCAAAACCAGTGGATTTGCCCATTATCTTGCAAGTCTTTAACTTCAGCAGCGACTTTGTCGCGTAATGGGAATAGTTCTGGCCCAGCAAAATTTCGGCTGAGCACTTTCTTTGACAGTAATACGCGCAACAAAATTGTTAGCCTTGCCTAAACCTTCAGAAAAGAGTTTAGGGAATTCTTTCACTGTCTTTTACATTGAATGCAGTCACTGACAACATCTTCTCCTGAATTTGAAAGGCAAACAAATCGAACGAATCAAGGCCAAATATGTTCTCAAAATCACGTGATTGTAGCACAGTGAAAGTAACAGTTCGCGTATGTGAGAGATACATAGCAGGCAAAGTACATTTTCCGAGAACGGGAATGTCTTATCCATTATACGCCATGAGGTGGGTGATAGTGATAGACAGGTGTGGGGAGCCTAACGCTTCATATGTGTTACAATTCAGCAATGCTACAGAGGCACATGTGTCCAACTGAAATTTCAGCTATTGCAAATAAATAAAAAGTTTGTTGGACTGGCGTAGCAGTGAAGAAACTGTTTGCTTGTAAGTTTTGACAATGGTTGTAGTAGGCTTTGATGATTCAAATGGCTCTGAGCACTATGGAACTTAACATCTGAGGTCATCAGTCCCCTAGATCTTAGAACTACTTAAACCTAACTAACCTAAGGACGTCACACACATCCATGCCCGAGGCAGGATTCGAACCTGCGACCGTAGCGGTCGCACGGTTTCAGACAGTAGGCTTTGAATACACAGCATTGATTACATGGACCTTGTGACTAGATTTTTGTGAATGTCTCGTTGCAAACATATGGACTGTACAAGACCTTTCTTGCCACAAGAGTAACACCGTGCTTGTCTGGACGGCCAATCTCGGCGTTTATGTCGTGAATAGCACTTAGGGCATGACTTAATTCTGTTCACCAGTTTAGAGAATTGGTTAAGCGGCGTGGTGATTGTGCGTTGTCGCTGCCTGCTGGGCTGGTCGCGTGCGAAGGGTGATGCAACCCGGCAAATTGGTGGCTGCTCAAATTTATCAGCCAACACAGCACCTGAAACTTACTGATGTAGAATTTGCACTATGTGCTGAAATGATGGATCTGACTGTTTCAAAATCTGTTCTCTAAGTCTGACATCAGTTACATTGTACACGATCCCTCCACACAACGTAACGTCTGAATATAAAGCACCACAAGCACATTTGAATTTGCATTTCCTCGTCATACCATGCAAATATGTTAGCCACTCGTGATAAGTTTGTGCTGAGCGTTTCTTGCAAAGAAAGAATTGGTACCTAGCTGCCACCACATTCACTTATTGGTCATAACAGTTAGTTAGCGAATTTACAACTTGATCACAGGAAAGTTCAGAGTGGCGTTAGTGGACAATTTCTGAATGAGGTGAAAGATTGCACTTCCTACCATTGACAAAAAGTAATGTAGCTTCGCAGTACCTGGTACATTGCGAGCAATCATGTGGGCTTCATACTGTTGCAACCACTCTAGTTATTCCTCTTCTTTTTCATTAAACTGGCGAGAAGGCGGTATGGCAATCGGAGCTACAGTTGTTGCTTGTGGCGCTGCGTTAGTGGCTTGGTTGGCCAGGAGCTGCTATATCGAGTTTAGGGGGTGGGGGGACTATCTGCTGAGTCTGAAACTGAAACATCTGTGTTAGCTGCGTTGCATCCATCGCTTGCAGCTGAGGCACCTGAGCAGGGGGTGGGAGAGGTGGGTTGCTCATTTTAGAATAGGGAAATGCAATAAACAGACAATGCAATGCAGTGAAACACTGAAGTGAAAAAGCACTAGAAAAGACACTGTTAAAATATGTAAACACACTCCTGCAAAGAAAAGACAAAGAAGAATTAAGGAGCCAGCAAAACAGAAAAGCCCACTAGGAAAGAAAACAGTGGCAGCTGTGCTCTGTGTTGCCATTATGGGATCCGTTCACCTTCTCGTCGTCAAACATTACATCCAGCCTTGTCGTCAAATATTATGCCACCGTGCTCGTCGTCAAAATATGTGGTGTCTAGGAATCCTGCGTGCTCGGTTCACTAGATAAACACTCAAACAAATTGTATTACTGAATTTTATTACAAAATGAAAAGTTACAATACTCAGCTTCGCAATTACACAGATGTGTCACAAACAATGGGCGACATACGAAATAATGAATCTTCTTCAGTATAGATGATAGAGAGTACAAGCGATGTAATGATGGTTGACGCTTCTATCCAAGCCACTAGTCTTGAAGTTACTATTCAACTGGCGATCAGCAGTCGGTCACGGCGCTTATGTTTCACATAGGGGCCGCTACTGTCGCATTGTCGTCCTGGAGAGACGTCGGTCAGTGTGCCATTGGCTGACGTCTTCTCACAGCCATCTCTTCTCTGTCGTACCCGACTAGCGTGCCGGTGCTTGACTTCATGCCTTAACAACCCTCCAGACAATTGGATGGACAACATTACTTGTTGCAGTTAATTTTCTTATGTTGACACTAGGGTTGATGGCAACTGCACGAAGAAGTTGAAAGGGTACAGTACCGCCCGACATTGAAAAGAGGTACAATATTCTTCGTTATTCTTGTCAGAACAACATATTTTTTGTAATAATAACTCAACTTCACTTAACACACCGAAGCTGGATACCAGTGTAGGAAAGAATGACAATTTATTTATTTAATTGATCATATATGCACCCCCACAAAATGAATCCCTACATCCAATTTGGTGAGATGTGCGAAATGAATAAATGTATGGTCGTCTGCTAATCATAGATAGTGAATGTGCAATATATGATCATCTTTGAGACGGTCCTTTGGTCACCTTTGGTGGAACCAAAGAGATGAAATTTACCTGAGCTTTGAGCGCCTGAAATGTGGCTGACCAATACAGTAGCATGGTGCTCCCCCACCTTGAGGGAGGCGCGAGATGACCTGAAGAACGGCCATGTTTCAGCACTCTGGCGCTGGATCTTGTGTTGGTAAGACCTGTCTTAGGCGTGCTCTGTAAAGACAAAAAAGTGGAGAAAATGGTATGCACGTGAAATACTTAAGAGTAATTTGAAACAATAATTTCTCTATTTCAGGAACTTTTGGGGGGAGAATCAAATGACAGGCAGGTAACATTAAGGGGATCATAGTAATCTTCGGAAGTGACCAACGGTCACAGTGAAACCACGTGTAGCAATAAGTTGAAATACTTGCGAGTGCTAGTACTAAGTTGAAATACTTCCGAGTGCTAAAATTAAGCTGAATTACTGGCGTGTGTACTATAAGTTGGAAATGTTTAAGAAATGGCGTGTGCTGGATTTGAAATTGGAGACGAGCACTTCCACGTGGTGTGTTCTGTGTGAGTCTCAATCTGGGTATGAGACTAAGGATAACGAGAAGTGCTCGTCCAAGGTATCAGTTGAGGACTCGCGTGTGTGACGAATATGATCTTAGTATTACTTTGCGTGTTATGTTTCCGTGTGACGTTGGATTCAAACTCTAATGCTCTGAGAGAGAAGCAATGTGAGTCAGCCGTCTATCCAGCAACGCCACTTGGCTTGCATTACACAGGAAGACGTTCATATATCCTCCAGAGTTCGTAGTAGGAAAGAAAAGTTACGAAGTGGGGAAGTGTCGTGTGAAACTGGGATGAATACTAATTGAAGTGGGAAAGCTGAAAGTGAAGTGATTCTAACGTTGTGACTATTCTTTTTGATGTATTGAATGTTGCCAGTGTGATGTATTTCATGTAATTTAAGTATGTGTAGTTTGCATGGGAGAGTAGCAAGATAGGTTCAGAGGCAGTGGGTTATGCATGTTCATTTTTGTACCGCTCGATCTGGAGGAAATTTTCGTGATGATGGGTGTGAGAGTCGAAGTGTGAGATATATCTAAAAGATCCACCATCCTATCCAGAAAGTGCACTGTAGCGTTAGATAATTACGAGACCATAAGATAGAGAATCACCAATGTAAAGCCATGCCCACTGGGCGGAGTTTCTCATGTGTAATTGTTGTATAACATGTAATGGTGTGTTAAGGTTATCTTTGAATCATAATAGAATTTATCGCAATAAAAAAGATAGTGAAAAGAAAAAGATTGGTGGCCTTGTTCTTCGAATAGTGTGTAGCCATGATATCCGGAATTTATAATGTTTTCGCCATTCATATTCAGTGCGAAGGCCACGTGTTGATCAAAGCCGTTGAATAAGAAAGAAAATGTGGTATTGTCAGAGCGTAGTGAACAATCAGAGTTATGTAAATTCCAAATATTCAGATGTGCGTTATCCGTTTCCGTTGCGTATTATTCAAACAGGAGAATAATTTGTAGCTTAATTGTGAGTACTGGAGCTCATAATCAGTCATTGATATTACTCGACAGATAAGAATAAATCCACTCACTTGGCAGACCACTCATCTTGCAGGCCTGATTGCTTGATGCCACAGTATGAGCAAGGCATGTGGGTGCCTCCCAAAGTTCCTCCTCAATCTGATGTGTCTTTGTCTTCCCAGGCCTGCTCCATTCGCTCCCTAATACGACGATCAATTGTTTCGAACTTTCCCCTGTTGTTCTGAAAATCACTTCCAAAACAAACGTTGAGCACTACGTCCAATACCGTCAGCCAATCCGTACAGCAGATGGACATCTGTCAACTCCGCATTTGGCTACAGTTTCACTGTACTATACCAGAAACAAAGTGCATAATGAACACTGAAACAGCTGATGCTACGTGCTTGACGCTAGCAGAGCAATGAAGTTAGTCTCAGGTCGACAGAAGCAGTGAAAAGAGCCGCACATCAAAGTTACCTTCGCTCAATTGGAGCAACAAACATGGGCGGTGCACCTAAGAATTAAGCTTACTGTGCCTTGTAACCCAGTGGCTCTCAACCTTTCTCAGACCATTATCCCTGAGTGCAAACAGACATTAACTAGTACAACCGCACCTCCGCCCCCTGCCGTCTGTTGCCCCCCTAACTAAAATCTAGAATGAAAGACTTTTCTTGGAATCTTGGTAGACTTTTTACTTTTAAGACGACGAAAGATGAATCAAATTGTGTGTGTGTGTGTGGGGCGGGGGGGGGGGGGGGGGGGGGGGGGGAGCGGGGGAATGGGGGAGTTAGAATAAATGACGAAGGAATTCGTGCTGCTTTGCAAGTGCTATGCGCAACTCAGTCTCAGATAAGAAAGCTAACTATCCACAATGAGGGTGGACATTTGTTACATAACATAATTTGCCTGCATTACTCCTCTCCATTGCAGTACTTGCTTGCCATGTACCGTGTAACCGCACCTAAAATCAACCAAGTTAAAATGTTCGTAAACCACTTGATTGCTGCACTCCTTCTTTCCGAATTGGCAGAAATTTGAAGACTACAGGCTGTTAACGCTTTATGTCTGACCATAGCCACAATAGTAATAGTAATAATAATAATAATAATTCATGCAAAATTATAGTAGCCCCTACATAGTTACTGCTGTGCCGTACTGTCAATCAATTCATTTATCTATTCCGAAGCGAATAATGAAGCGATTTCTGGACTACTAGAGGCACTATCTACAACTTGGAGAAGACATTTTTTGAGATGTTTGGCATTTATTACGCATATGTTGACTGTTTTTATCATCAGCGATGTACGGGACAAAGCACAGCATATCTGTGTAGTGGGTGGACTTTGTAAGGAACCTGTAAGCTCCACCGCATTAAGGAGAGGTTTACTATCTTTGACCCGAAAAAAGCATGTTCTTTGAGAATTTTTTTCTCGGGATTTGTTATAGAGATCAATGTCAAATTTGGTCAAAATGTTTATTGATATTTTCTCTACAAACTTTATTTTTTCGACCGGAAATGTCGAAGAGCAAAGGCGGAAGTGCCGTCGGAACGAAACAAAATTTTGATGTAGACCTCCACGCGCGGTATGTCACAGGTCAGCCGGTTCGTCTGAAGTCAAAATTGAGTTGAAGTTAGCGAAGTATATAAGATTCTTTAGGAGTTGTACCTCGCTTAAGCTATTTGGACCATAGGAAACAAAATGGCGGTCATTTGAAAAAAATAGGATTTCTTTCATCGATTTTTCGACTTCGTCGGCCAAGTAAAAATATTTATAGTTGATGGATCGGAATAAAAGTGGTACAACTCCTAGACAAATTAGTTAGCTTCGTTGGAAACAAAGAATCATGGCAATCGGTTCATCAGATTTGAAGTTACCATACCGCGCGATAAAAAAAGAAAGTCATTTCGAGGAAAACGTGTTTGAAGTTTTGACTACATATAAATGCAATATTATGCAATGTACGTTCAATCGGCTATTCCGGGTCCGTGAACTAGTCCTTCATAGATGGCGTTCTGGTCGATCTGGGCCATTCCGCACTGCTCCAGAGCCGCTCGTACGGCCGGTGACAAGCGGTTTTCGGCCGCTTGAATCCGGTGGTCGTCCGAATGCTTGGCGAACTGCATCGAATAGAGTCCCAGGGTGACGTCCATCGTTGTCATGGTCTTCAGAATTGCTGAATACCCTTCGTTGAAGCTGCTCATTGCCAGGAAAGTCGCAATCTCCACAGTCTTCGCACAAGAATGCAAATGCTTGGTGGCTAACTTCCAAATACACGCGTTCAAACTTTCATTTGAATATTGTGTGTTTCCTCCGAAGCACCGGTACAATATCTCGTACTCCGAAAGAAAAAAACTGGTGCGTCAAAAAGACCGATTTCAGGCAAGTGCATTTTTTTTGTTCAGCTGCGAATAACAAACATTTCCGTTCCTTATTCGGAAAAACCGTTTCTGGGGTGCATTCTAAACACTTTTATGGATCTAAAAATGCAATTTAAAAAAATTGATTTTTTGAACCAAAAGATAGTAAACCTCCCCTTAATGGTACTATTTGACTGTAAGTAGTTGTTTATAACTTATATAATCAATATTAATGTTTCAAAATTTTGATAATAGTAATGATCTTTTGAAAATTAGTTTCGTGACTGAAACAGAATCGAATAGTTTAGTTTTCACCCCTCAGAAAATTTCATTTTACCCCACAGGGGGTAACTACCCCCAGATTGGGTACCACTGCTCTAACCAGACGTAACCAAGACGGTATTTTGAACATGTCGTGTAAGAAAACGTTTCATGTAATGCTGTCACGTTCTGTTTCCTTGTGTTTCCTATGCTTAGTGTGATTAAGAAGAGAGGAAGAGAACGGGCTCTAACATGGAAATAAAGCTTTTCCGTACCCTTGCCGGTATAACACATTTTGTTTCTCTGTGGGTGAGGATCGGGTCCCGAAAGTTAAGTCATACCTTTTTGTTATACCCTGCATAAAGTAATCTATAAGTAATTTCCGTAATTATCGGTGTGAGTATATTAGAATTAGTGGTGATTTGTTGTCAGTACGCTGTATAGAAAAAGCCAACAGTCAATGCTTCTGCCTATTGATGTACAGCTTACAAGCCGAGTTCCTAGTTGAGAAAGTACTCACAACGTTTTGGGTCTATGTTCCCGATTGGTGTTAGGATTTATTGGAGTCTGGGGCAGTGAATAACACAACGTCAATGTGTGGCTGTACAGCTATAGACGTAGGTCGTCTACATCCACATCTACATGTACATCTATATTCCACAAGCCACCTTACGGCGTGCAGTGGAGGGTACTTTGTTTACCATTGTCAGTTCGCGCTCTTTCCTATTCCAGTCGCATATGGGTCACGGGAAGAATGATTGCTGGTAAGCTTCCGTGTGGACTCTAATCTCTCAGACTTTATCTCCTTGGTCTTTCCGGGATGTACACGCAGGAGGGAGCAGTATATTGGTCGAGTCTTTTAGGAACTTAACGGTCTCTGAATTTTAGCAGAAGACCACATCGTGGTGCTGAACGCCACTCTTCCAGTGTCTGTCAGTGGAGTTGGCTGAGCATCTCCTTGTTGTACTTACTAAATGCAACGAAATGTATTTTCTTTGGATGTTGCTTCCGTCCTCAATCCTATTGGGTACGAATCCCATACTTCACAGAAGAAACATATAAATGAAACAGGACACAGTGTTACAATAGACAACGATGTCAAAGTACTAAATAATTTAGAAAAGAGCTGGAAAATGGACATCTTGGAAGAAATTGAAATATTCATCGATGGCCACATGGGGAATAACGAGATCCTGAATGAAATGACAGACTTCAAAAATTAACATTTCTTTTCCAATTTCACTACAGTACTCCTAGAATAAAAGATGCATATCATGACAGTCGTTTGACTCTAGCCCCAGTAATAACTTAGAAATATGCAAAGTAATTAATTTATATCATGATATGTTCAATAATATTGTAATAGGTGCTCAATTTGTAATGTATTTCGTCAACCTACATCTGTAATACGATAACAAGACTTGCAGGAGACATGTAAACAGCTGACACCATATAGATCGATAAATCGATAGTCAAATCGAAACCAGCTGTTTTTCGACCGCCATCTTGTTCACTGCACTACAGAACTGTTTGTGACCGTGTTTCCAAGTTACTGCTATGTTGGTGGCAATTTGTGAACAGTGACCAAGAGAGCCACGGAAATGGAAACACCTCAGCACATCACAACGAGACTGTCACGCCAGAAGAACAAAGATGACCACAGCATTTACGAAAAGACTTTGTAACATCAGTATGACCTTATTGTAAAGTTGTTTTTGTAATGCCATTTAGCCTGAAGATGAGGTAGTCCCTCGAAACATGTCGCTAAATAAATAAGTAATATAATAGTTGACAAAGTTTGTGACTGGTAGCGGTAATTTAAAAGAAACCTTTACATATTTCTTGAGACAGTCACGATCGAAGGATAGTCAGAATGACTTCAGAATCTCAGTCTGTTATCTGCATTACTCGCGACTAATTTTATGCGGTCATTCCAGTTCAAACTGCTCCGCGCGTATAATCCTAGATATTTCATGGAAGTAACTGCATCCAGTAATTGTTCTGCAATCGTGTAATCATACAATAAAGGGTCTTCCTGTCTATGTATTCTCAATACACTACATGTGTTTACGCTGAGGATGAATTACCACTTCCTGCAGCAAGCGTCTACCCTCTGCAGTTCTTCCTCCATTTCATTACAGTTTTCTAGCGTTGTTACTTCTGTGCCTGTAACGGCATTATCTGCGAAAAGCCTCAGGGAGCTTCCGACGTTATCTACTATGTAGTTATATATATATATACTCCTGGAAATTGAAATAAGAACACCGTGAATTCATTGTCCCAGGAAGGGGAAACTTTATTGACACATTCCTGGGGTCAGATACATCACATGATCACACTGACAGAACCACAGGCACATAGACACAGGCAACAGAGCATGCACAATGTCGGCACTAGTACAGTGTATATCCACCTTTCGCAGCAATGCAGGCTGCTATTCTCCCATGGAGACGATCGTAGAGATGCTGGATGTAGTCCTGTGGAACGGCTTGCCATGCCATTTCCACCTGGCGCCTCAGTTGGACCAGCGTTCGTGCTGGACGTGCAGACCGCGTGAGACGACGCTTCATCCAGTCCCAAACATGCTCAATGGGGGACAGATCCGGAGATCTTGCTGGCCAGGGTAGTTGACTTACACCTTCTAGAGCACGTTGGGTGGCACGGGATACATGCGGACGTGCATTGTCCTGTTGGAACAGCAAGTTCCCTTGCCGGTCTAGGAATGGTAGAACGATGGGTTCGATGACGGTTTGGATGTACCGTGCACTATTCAGTGTCCCCTCGACGATCACCAGTGGTGTACGGCCAGTGTAGGAGATCGCTCCCCACACCATGATGCCGGGTGTTGGCCCTGTGTGCCTCGGTCGTATGCAGTCCTGATTGTGGCGCTCACCTGCACGGCGCCAAACACGCATACGACCATCACTGGCACCAAGGCAGGAGCGACTTTCATCGCTGAAGACGACACGTCTCCATTCGTCCCTCCATTCACGCCTGTCGCGACACCACTGGAGGCGGGCTGCACGATGTTGGGGCATGAGCGGAAGACGGCCTAACGGTGTGCGGGACCGTAGCCCAGCTTCATGGAGACGGTTGCGAATGGTCCTCGCCGATACCCCAGGAGCAACAGTGTCCCTAATTTGCTGGGAAGTGGCGGTGCGGTCCCCTACGACACTGCGTAGGATCCTACGGTCTTGGCGTGCATCCGTGCGTCGCTGCGGTCCGGTCCCAGGTCGACGGGCACGTGCACCTTCCGCCGACCACTGGCGACAACATCGATGTACTGTGGAGACCTCACGCCCCACGTGTTGAGCAATTCGGCGGTACGTCCACCTGGCCTCCCGCATGCCCACTATACGCCCTCGCTCAAAGTCCGTCAACTGCACATACGGTTCACGTCCACGCTGTCGCGGCATGCTACCAGTGTTAAAGACTGCGATGGAGCTCCGTATGCCACGGCAAACTGGCTGACACTGACGGCGGCGGTGCAAAAATGCTGCGCAGCTAGCGCCATTCGACGGCCAACGCCGCGGTTCCTGGTGTGTCCGCTGTGCCGTGCGTGTGATCATTGCTTGTACAGCCCTCTCGCAGTGTCCGGAGCAAGTATGGTGGGTCTGACACACCGGTGTCAATGTGTTCTTTTTTCCATTTCCAGGAGTGTATATATATATAGTGAGAAGTTACACTTCTATAAAAATCCCATGGAACACGCCCTAAGATACTTTTACGTCTGAAGACTTCTTTCCGCTGTGCTTCTTCTTGAAAATAGCCCCATCTCTCTACAATAGGTTTCGTCAGGCAAGCACCTCCTATAAACACGAAGTTTACCATATACTATAGTAAGTAATAAACAATAAAGTAAGTTAAAAATACGATATTCAGTGAAACAAAATTCTGAATAATCTAGTTAAGGCAGTGGTGTAGTTACAGTTAAAACTGAATATTGTATTTCCAGTCATCACGCAAAAATAATAAAACAGGTTTACTCAAAATTATTAAATGTGTATCACTTTTCACCTTAAGTTTTAGAGCTAAAATCGTATGTCTCAGCACTTAAGATTGCTCAAGATACCTAATAATGTCTGTCGGATTCCCCAGTTACATTATCTACATTTGAGGCAAACCAAAATTAAAGTCCGAAATACACGCTAGTGTAAAAATTCATCAGTGATGCTGCTTTACTGTCCGCTAAAGTTTATCATTAAATAAACCACCACTCACAAAACGAAGTTCTCTAGTTGCGAAGGCATACATCACTCTAAATCAGCTTGAAATATAAGTAACCATACACTCCTCAAATACAGCAGCTGTAAAATTTCAGTCCGGAACCGCGTTGGTGCTATGGTCGCAGGTTCGAATCCTGCCTCGGGCATGGATGTGTGTGATGTGCTTATGTTAGTTAGGTTTAAGTAGTTCTAAGTCTAGGGGGCTAATGACCTCAGATGTTAAGTCTCATAGTGGTTTGAGCCATTTGAACCATTTTGTACAATTTCATCGTGGAGACGGTACAGCAGAACTACAGCGAGGAAGAAACAAGGGAAATTCTCCATCGCACGCACGTCAGATTTAGTGGGAAGCTGGCCCAGTGCATAGCCCATCAAAAACTGAACACAGATCAAGCATGAAAACTGGTAGAATGCGTACAGAACTGTGCAAAAAGAAGCAAAGCAGAAACAGTTCACTGTCCAAACTTAAGATCTGTAACGTACAGAGGATTGAATTACCGCGGCTTCGTGGCTCTGTTGTCACGGTGTTGGACACCGAAGAGGGAGATCCGTGTTCATATCTCGCTCGTGCAGCATTTTTTTTTTCCACAGAATTATGAACTGCCCTCCGGTCATTGACGTGTCTGTTCGCCGTATTCAGATTTGAGTCGGGGCAACGTCCACTTGCAACAGCGAAGTCCACGGAAGGATCCTCCAGACGTACCGACCTCTTACTTGTTCTACGCAAGTAGCACATGTTATGACTCTTGCGTTCTGTTTTGGAAGTCTTAACCCTTGAATTTCTTTGTTGTAACATAGTTCACACCCATGTTATTGTTGTATTCATTTCTGTGAGATGTCTATGCGGGATCTAGCCTGCTTTCACTATTCATCACATTTACTTGCTACGATAATATATTCTAACCACATGACTCATATTCTATAACCAGTGTATAGTATGACAATTGGCAAGGCTACAGGGGAAGAACAGATACGGCAATGACCGGAAGGGAAGTTCATAATTTTACGAAAAAGAAATTCGGTATGTGCGAGGCTTGAACACGGCTCTCTCGCTTAGCAGTCCAACACGATGACTACAAAATCACGACGGCGCGTGCGGCGCAGCACGTTTCTTTTTACCTCCCTGCCAGTGTCCAGCAATGTTCATTTTTCTAGCTAAAAGCTGTAGTAGAAAATACTAGACCACTACTAGCTACTGCAGGTCGTAACATACATAGAATTGTCCGGTAAATGGGATGTGGCTAGTACTGAAATAAAATTTTTAAGTTGGCAATGTAAATTTTCAGGTGTATTTTTACGATAAAGATCATAGTTAATACTGCCAAGTCCGTACTAAGCGTCTACACAGTCTAAATTTCCCACGCACACCACAATCACACGCGGAGCCAGTTTATGGTATTTACACCCTTTACCGAAGTTAATAGAGTTCACTGGATCGTTTAGTTATGAAAATGCTCGCTCAAATGTTGTGCACTCTGCTCTACACGTAATACTTGTTCCAGTCTTAGATCGCACAACACGCCATGCGGTTTTAACTAACAGTCAAAAGCAATAATTTTGATATTTCGTCCGAAATTCCACACGACTTCCACTATACCGTTCACTTAAATACGCTTTGTACTACTTCACGAACTCGTAATTAGCATTTTTCCGCGATTTTACAGTACTTTCGTCGGAGCTGCTTTCAATGAGATGTTACTAGTTCGAACCCTCAACCCTGACTGACTTAGATCACACCAAAGGCTTTGTTCCCAGCATAGATTAGCGCGAGCCTGCATTTTTCTGATTGGCTGATATCCCACGCAGCAAATCAGGTTGCAGTATTATCCCGCTCTAACCCGCGCTTTACTTCAATGACCAATCATAGTAAAACATTTCTTTCTATGGCAATTGCTAAATAAATAAATTTAGAAAAGTATCAAATATAAAATTACTCCTTATGAAATTACCGATTAATTTGTGTTCTACTCATGATTTATTAGTGCCATAAACTGACAGCACATTTAATTATAGTTAATCCCCTGTTTAGTTTAACTGGTACTTCGTGAAAAAACAAAACAATTTTCATTTACTTCTGTTCTTCTTCACTCATACAACACTCACACTGCTAATTACTACACATATAAAACAATTATAATTATGCAAATACCTTAAATATTAATCAAAGGTAACTTTACAACATTGTTTTGACAACGACTGCTAGCACTGTCCGTCAACAGCTGACCTCTGCCGCCTACTAGTACAACTATGTGCTTCTCTGCAACTCAAGTCCATGTCAGCTGGTGACATCTGTTGATGACTCATGCCTATAACGATATCGTCCTAACAAGTGACAGGAGCGATGCGAAGGCGCTACGCCTCACATCCCCTGTAATTATTAAAATTGTTGAAAACAACTTTTTATAATTTTCTACATCGCGACTGTCTCCTTACTCTCAAAACAAATGTGAATTTTGAAAATTACTAATCTAAGTTACAGAATTCTTACCTCAAACTGGGCATACTAGCCTATCTAAGTCTAAAATTTACAAAACTTTCTGATTTTTTTCTTTAGGAATTTTTTACAAAACTTTACAACTGAACTAATTAATTTTTTCCTTCAAAACCAAACTTTCCACAAATTGTGACTTTACATAAAATAGTTCTTGTCCATTACAATTAAATTTTTCGCCTTTTACTTCCTCTTATTTACATGAACTCAATATTTCATTGAATCTCCACCTGTACTTTAATTGCTGTCCTGGTGTAAATTTGAAATCACTCCTACCTTACACGTTTCATTGCATAAGTGTCCTCTACCTAACGATTTTTCTCTTAGCATGTCACAACACCTTGGTTGGTTGGCGTCCATAACATTGCACATTGGTCCACTCTCAGGCCAGTCATTATTGTACAGTGGTTTTACCTACAAAACATAGTTTCGTCTAAGACTACTAATATACATAACCATCTCAACACATAATAGAAAATTGTTCTCCCTATGCTACATTCTTTAATTAATTATATTTTAACTATTCAAAGGAAATTAACAAAACATTTAACTCGTAAACTGCAAGAAAATTTGCATTTTCTTTTAAAGTGTTTAACTACTTCAGCAAAATTATGCATTGCTATTGAAGGCATACAATGAAATCACTTAATTAGGTTAAATTCTGATTATTCCCTATCCACTAAATCTTTTCTCAGAACTTGACAACTATGGCAACGTCTTTATGAAAGCTTTTACCAGGTTCCATAAATACGCTTAACTTTATCATTTCTTCTTCAAAAATTTTTTAAGTAGTCTTTTACAATAGCAAATAAGACACCAAATTCAAAACTTGAGAAAGACTTCAAAATCACATAAGATATAAAATTCAAACTCATATAATTTTTTACAAAATCAATATATACACCCATTCACGCTCTTACCTTTCACACCTGGTAGCATTAGCATTAGTAATATTTTGGTTGTCATCTCTATCAGTTTAGTTTATTAGTCGCCTCCGGTAAATTTCGTGTTATTTTTGGGATAGATTCATTTTCCATTATGACCATGCATCTTCATGCAAATCATCTTACTCGCTATCCATTAGTAATCAAATGCTAACTAACACCTTTTTTTTTTCAAACATCAACTTTTGTAACAACACTCCACAATTCCTTTATCATTTTCCAACAGGATAACACTGCCTTCTAGAACAAGTGATGCCCTTCCTCCTCATTACTCTGAGCCCTTTTATTATACTCTATAATTAGTCATCTCTGTTACTTCTCTCACTACTACTTCAAAACGTATACCTTCATGTGCAACATGACAACACCTCACTACTGCCAAATCACCAAAATGCATCATTTTATTTTTTAAATTATATCCCCCTGTCTCATTACTCTAACTTTTTCCTCTATTTTATTCTCTACTAAGAGCATTTCATCAGGATCTACCTCCACTCCTTCCCCATATTCGGTATACCTTTCCAGATCTGTTCTCTTCCTACAATATCCAATCGGAATCTACTCACCTTACCTCTTTGTAAGATTTCTTTTCTTAGAGAAAGGCACTATAATGTTTTTCCCACTCACTTCCAGGCTTATATTGTCATTTTCTAAGTCCAGCCTCCCCTTGTACTTCATTAAGAAATCAATTCCCACTAATATATCTATACTTAAGCCCTCAATAACTAGAAAGTTATGATACAACTGGTTACCATTTGTACTGATAGGCAACATCACTTCATACTTTACATGCTTCCTCACTTTTCCTGTGGCTTCAATTATCTGGATTCCCATGACAGGTATAATTGCTAGCTCTCTTTTATTAGGCAAAGCATCTAACCATTGATGACTAACAGCACTCAAATCACTGCCACTATCAGCTAGGCACTGTACTTCTTCCCCTTGCACTAAAAGATTGATTACTGATCGAACTTTCTTTTCTTCCTTAACAGTGACTTCATCCTCTTCAAGCAAGACGTGTACAATTTTACGCCTTTCGAAACCTTCCTTGTGCCCAGAGATTATACAAATATCTACAGGATTGCTTTCACTACTCTCCCTTCCTACATTCTTTAGCCTATCCACTATGGATAGATTAAGACACTTCTGGAAATCTGCAGCTCCCTTTTCTACAGTAATTAGTTTCTCCATTAATTCTTCCGCCTCATCTTCTCCTTCTACATTATTTTTACTCGGCTGACCCCCTCTCATCACCGGCATGAAATGCTTCCATAGCTTCCTCTAAGTCCCTATTTACCGACATCAATAATTCTTCTACCCCCTTCTCATCTAGCTCCTGCAATCCCTGTGTATTCGTATCTCCTCCTTCTCCCTGGCAAGATTCCTCATTCGCTCTACTGTACACTTCTCCCTCACTGCTAGATTTTACATAACTTTCAACATCTTTTCCCCCCAAACAACCTGCAGCACAGTGCTCCTTTTGCCTGCTCCCATCTACATAGCCACCTCGTAGCATGTCTATTCTATCATCCTTCGCTTTACTACTTTCAATTGTATCATTATTGTCAATAATTTGGACTTCAGTTACTTTATCCTTATTGTATACAAAAGGTATGGCCAGCGGATTCAAATTACTGCTACCCGTTCTGCAAATGCCAGCCCCTTCACAGACGGGATCTAGTTTCCCATGCCCTGTGATTCTGCTTCATTTCTGCCTCGCACACCCTCCTGATCTCTCTCCTGAAAACCATTGCCATCATGAATTGGCGATCGCTATCTGTAAGCGTGCCCCTGATCATTATCAATTGTCCTTGGAACTGGAGCATAGCGCGAAACCCTTCCTCTTCTTCCTCGGCTATTATGTGACACACCCATTCTATTCACATTAACATTCTGACCTCTCTCAACCGTATTCTGAGGCCTAAAACTACGATTTGTCTGCTCCTCTTCCTGCATAAGCTTCTCCACCCTTTCCATATAGCTAATAAGCTTATCAACATTGTATCTAGGAGCAGCAAATATTTTATTTCTCCAGCTTAGAGGCAACTTCCCATCTAACCCCATAATCATTTGCTCAGGCTCTAATTTGTTCGTCAAATATGAAAAATTAGTCACCCATCTTAAAGCAAATCTTTTTATATTCTCTTTCCTGGGATTGAGCTTTTCCCCAACCCAGAAACTGCTTTGCAATTCTATTTGCTTTTGCTTGCCCCAATATTATTTGAAAAACGCTTCTTTCAACTGCTCTAACGTCTCATTGTTCCGTTGCAGTCGTTCCCCATATCCTAGCCTCACCCAAAAACTTCGATGTTACGAAACCAATCTTCTGTCGGTCACTCCACAAACTAGGCAAACCATTTTCAAAATCGTTCCAGAACTCTTTAGGATGAACATTTCCAGCTGGATCAAAACGAAGAAACTGTCTGTTTGTAATATAAGACACTTCATCAGTTTCCGTCACCATACTATAGCTCTCACCGTTAGCCCCCAATCTAATATTACGTTTCACTTTGTTTAGTCTACTGTCATGCTCATTTAATTTAAAGGTTATTTGTTCAGTTTTGTTAGTGATTTGTTCTACACCACTCCCAACCGCATTCACTCGTTCAGACACAACTTTAACACTGTCCAAACAATTTTCATTCCCAGAATCAATTTTTGTATTTAAATTTCCAAGTGCAGTTTGACATATAGATTCTACTGACGTCAGATTTGACTTGACCTACTTCTTTTCTTATCTGATCTATATTCTGTTTGCTTCCAATAGCAACCTTGCTAAACAACTCTGTTAATTCACTTTTTACATTTTCTGAAGACTTTTTACACCTGCTTTCTGCATCAGAAATTCTCTTATTTACATGAGTATCAAACACCTGCAAATCCGTCCTCCACATCTTCTTAAGCTCAACAGCCTGTTGTTCTATTTTCTCATTAATTTCAGTGTTAAACTGTTTCAGATCATTAGCTAGCTTGATAATACTACCAGACTGTTGTTCAACTTTCTGATCTAACTCCCCAAAATCTTGTTTTACCTCAGTTAAATTCTGATTAAAATTTTGTTTTACCTCAGTTAAATTCTGATTAATATTACTGAAATTTTGATTCATATTCGTCATTAAAGCTGCAAACATATCTTGTAAATTTACTGGTTTGTTTTCCTGTTGTACAATTTTTTGTTCAGCTAATTGTACAGGCACAATACCAAATTTGGTATCTGTTCTGTCAGCCTCCTCACTCACATTAACACTACTGACATCAAACAAACTATCAATACTGAAATCATTCAACTGACTATCGTGAATATTTAAACTGTCGCCCATACCAGAATCGGTCGGAATATTATGTTCCACTTCCATCTTTACAACTGGAGATATCTGAGGAACATTGTTACTTAATACTTCCATATTAACGGTATCCCCTACTTGATTTTGTTCAGGAGTACTTGCCTGACTAGCACTTTTTTTTACTTTATTGGGTTTCGATTCCCCCTAAAGGGGGCGGGCTGTCAGCAGCTTATTACGCCGCTCTTCAGCCTACAGAATTTGTTTTTAAAAAGATGAAGATAAGAAAAAATAATAACAGTTGGCGATAAAATCGGTGACTTACAGATAAAATGGCAGAAAATGCTGGAGCTTAAAACATAAAACACAGGGTTGATGATGCTAATAAATACACAGGAATCAGAAAAATAATAGACAGACAATTAAAAAACACAGTGACAGTCTGGGTTCTGTTCGCAAGAGATATAAAATGCGCACCCAGCGACAGCATGATTTCCTTTCGCAACACTGTGGAAAGACGCACAACACTGAACACTCACTTAAACACTGCATTAAAAAGTTGGTACAAATATGACATACCACACCCGAGAGCAGGTGGGGGAAACTGGTCAGATGAGGGAAAAGAAGGGGGGGAGGAGAGGAAAAGTGAAGTGGGAGGGGGGAAAGGAGCCAATGGAAGAGGAGGATCCAGAAGAGGGGTGGGGGGTGCTGAGCAGACGTGCCAGGGAGTGGGGAAGGCAGAGGAGGGGAGTACAAAAGGACTCAGGGGGGGGGGAGAAAGGAGATAGGGAGAGGGTAGGCAGGGAGAAAACACAGGATGGAAGGGGGGAGGAAGAGGGAGCCGAGGGAAAGGACGGAGGAAAGGAGGGGGGTGAGGATCAGAGTTGATAGGAGGGATAAATGGAGGGAGAGAGGGCACCATCCGGGAGGGGGAGTTGATGGAAGCCACCTTGGGAAAGGAGATGTAGGGTGTAGAGATGGAGGGTAGGGGGCATACAACAGTGTAGACGTGGCAGGGGGCGGGGATGGGAGAGGAGAGGAGCAACCAGGGGGTGAGGGGGTTCAAGGCGGCGGGAGGTGTAGAGGATGCGGATATGTTCGAGGAAGAGGAGCAGATGGGGGAAAGGAATGAGATCATAGAGGATCCGCGTGGGGGACGGGAGGTGTATACGGAAGGTGAGGTGGAGTGCATGACGCTCAAGGATCTGGAGGGACTTATAGAATTTGGGGGGGGGGGCAGATATCCAGGCAGGACTGGCATAACAGAGGATGGGACAGATTAAGGATTTGTAGGTGTGGAGGATGGTAGAGGGGTGCAACCCCCATGTCCGGCCAGAGAGGAGTTTGAGGAGTCGGAGGTGGTTGTGGGCTTTGGATTGGATGGAGCGGAGATGAGTGATCCAGGTGAGGTGACGGTCAATGGTGAGGCCAAGGTAGGTGAGGGTGGGGGTGTGGCAGACAGGATGGGCGCAGACAGTAAGGGAGAAATCTAGGAGCCGGAAGGAGCGAGTGGTACGACCTACGATGATTGCCTGGGTCTTGGAAGGATTGATTTTCAGGAGCCACTGGTTGCACCATGCAGCAAAAAGGTCAAGGTGATTCTGGAGAAGGCGTTGGGACCGTTGGAGGGTAGGAGCGAGGGCGAGGAATGCGGTGTCATCAGCATATTGCAAGAGGTGTACTGGAGGGGGGGGGGGTGTTGGGGCATATCTACCATGTACAGGAGGTAGAGGAGAGGGGAGAGGACAGAGCCCTGGGGCACACCCGCAGAGGGGTAGAAGGTGTGGGAATTGGCATGATGGATGGTAACATAGGAGGGGCGGTGGGAAAGGAAGGAGGCCATCAGACGGATTTAGTTGATAGGAAGGGCATAGGTTTGGAGTTTAAACAGGAGACCGGGATGCCAGACACGGTCGTAGGCCTTTTCGAGGTCAAGGGAGACAAAAATGGTGGAGCGATGGGAGTTAAACTGGAGGGAGAGGAGATGAGTGAGGCGGAGGAGTTGGTCATCAGCAGAGAAGGAAGGTCGAAAGCCACATTGGGTGTTGGGGAGGAGGTGGTTTTGGTGGAGGTGGTGATGGATGCGCTGGGAAAGGATGGATTCCAAGAGCTTGCTGAACACCGATGTGAGACAGATAGGACGATAGGAAGAGGCATCAGATGGAGGCTTGTTGGGTTTGGAGAACATCAGGATATGGGAGGTTTTCCACAGGTCGGGGTAGAAGCCAGTGGCCAGGATGACATTGTAGAGGGTGGTAAGGACTGAAAGGAAGGAGGGAGGGCAGTGTTTGAGGTGGCGGTAGGTAATGCAGTTGTGGCCGGGAGCAGTGTTGTGTTTAGTTCGGAGTGTGAGGCTGATGTCCTGTGTAGTGATGGGAGTGTTAAGTTCAGATGGTGGTGTGTGGCCCAAGTACTGGAAGCTAGGAGCAAGGGGAGGAACACAGGTATTCATACGGTCCATGACGTCAGGGAAGAGGGAATAATCAAAGTGGGGATCATCTGGAATGGAAAAAACATCAGAGAGGTGAGAGGCAAAGTGGTTGGCCTTACTGAGGTTGTCAGGAAAGGGACGGTCATTAAGGAGGAGAGGGTATTGCGGGGTGGGGCGGGTCCCAGTAAGGCGGTGGAAAGCAGACCAATACTTGGAAGAGTTTATGGGGAGCGTGGTGTTGAGTTGTGTACATGTCTGGCGCCAGGCACGGCGTTTCTTAGCTGTAAGCAGGTTGTGGATGTGTCGTTGTAATTGCCGGTGGCAGGTAAGTGTATACTGGTCACGAGTGTGGAGAAAAGAGCGGTAGAGGCGGCGGGACTCTCGAAGGAGGAGGACGGCCTGTGGAGGCAGAGTGGGGCGGTGAGGGTGGATGGCTTTGGTGGGGGCAGCAGTGCGAGATATGTCATCAGGAGATTGGAGGGTAAGGTTGTGGCCAGCAACCTGAGTGTGAATGGAGTCCCGGTAGGCATCCCAGTTGGCACGGGAGTAATCATGGACAAGTTTAGGAGGGACATCTGGGTGAGGAGCGCTGTGAGGATGGCGACCATTAGAGATAGTGAGGAGAACAGGAGCATGGTCACTGCCAGTGAGGTCAAGGATATCTGCGGTGATGCGCCCAAGGAGGTTGGGAGAGGCAGGGACCACAACTGGAGTGGTGTTGGATTCGGGTTGGGTGTGCTGAGGCAGGGGAACCAGGTCGCCCTGGAGGGTGGTAAGAAACTGATGCCACCGCTGGAGGTCGGCAGGATCACGGCTGTGGATATTGAGGTCAGCGGCAATCATATAGGTGGAGAAGGTGCGGTCAATGTGGGCCAGGAAATCGTATGGGAAGGGGGTGTGAGGGCGGACATAAATGGTGGCACAGGTGATGGTAAGGGTGGGGAAGAAGAGGCTGAGGGTGAGATGCTCAGCAGGATAGTTAAGGAGAGGTTGGGGCCGGACAGGGAGGTGCTTGAGGTGGCCTATAGCAACTCCGCCACGCACCAGAGGGTACGGGTTATCGGTGCGGTGAAGGGTGTAAGGAGCTGTGGAGATGGAGATACGGGGTTGAAGGAAGGTTTCATTTAGTACGAAGGCATCCCTGCAGTGCTGACAGAGGGTGTGGAGGAAGAGGAGTTTGTGGGTGGGCAGGGAGCGAATGTTGTGGTACAGGATACAGTAGAGTTGTTGTACCATGAGAGGGGAGAGTTAAACGAGGGTGGTGAGGGGGGTGAAGGTGAAGTGGGCCTGTTTGTTGGAGTATGTAGCATAGGTGGTAAGATGGAAGATGGAACGAGCAGCGAGGGCGATTTGGGAAAGGGTGTGGAAGTGCTGGAAGGGGTGGATGTTTTGGAGTACAATGGTGATGAAACGGATGATGTCCTCTGCAGTAGGTGGAGGGCGGAGCCAGTTGTTGGGGTGGATGGGGTCATCAACAGGACGGACAGGGACGGTGAGCTCAGGGGTGACTGGAGGAGTTTTCGCTTTACACTTCGAGGAGTAGGTAGGATGTGGTTTGTTGCAAGTGTTGCAGGAGGGGGGAGAGGTGAGGCTGGGGCAATTCTTGAGGAAGTGTGAAGCTTTGCAGTGGGGACAAGTAGGGGGGTTCTTGCAGGCAGAGGTAACGTGGTCGTTGTACGTGAGACAGCGTTGGCAGCGGTAGGATTGGACGGGGGAACGGGAGGGGTCCACCTTATGACGGCGATTGTAGATGAGGGCTCCGTCGGTGAGGAGGCGGTGACTAGCACTCACATCAAACCGACTTACATCGCCCTCTCTCACAACCACAGAATTATCATTCCCATCCATACTAGAAAGTCTGTTTACACGTGCAAATAATACACTATATAAACTTAGCTTATATTTCTTCGTCCGATGTCGTCGCAGCGTGTTGAAAACAGCAATCTACCTTTCTCCCCGCGCCTTGCTGTCCGCTTACTGTGCCATCTGTTGCTCAGCGGACCAATTCTACGCTGCGCCTTCAGTCCCGTAGCATCCAGTTCGTTATAAAATCTCCGTTCCACAGGTCCTCTCCTCGTTGCATCTCAAAACGTATGTTCGTCTTCACAGCAATATCTCACTTGCCCCTACAGTCACTGTTGTAAAGTTGCTTATTGACCGTTCCTCTCGATCACGAATTCGGTTCCTACAGCTTTATAGTTTCCCGGCCGATGCACCATGTGCGGCGCGGCACGTTACTTTTTAACGCCCTGGAAATGTCCAGCAATGTTCATTTGTCTAGCTAAAAGCTGTAGTAGAAAATACTAGACCACTACTGTCTACTGCAGGTCGCAGCATACATAGAACTGTCCGGTAAACGGGATGTGTCTAGTACTGAAATAAAAGTTTTAACTTGGCAATGTAAATAAAGATCACAGTTAATACTGCCAAGTCCGTACTAAGTGGCTACACAATGTAGAGCTCCCACGCACACCACAATCACACACGTAGCCAGTTTATGGTATTTACACCCGTTACCGAAGTTAATAGAGTTCACTAGATCGTTTAGTTATGAAAATGCTCGCTCAAATGTTGTGCACGCTGCTCTACACGTAATACCTGTTCCAGTCTTAGATCGCACAACACGTCACGCGGTTTTAACTAACAGTCAAAGGTAATAATTTTGATATTCTGTCCGAAATTCCACACGACTTCCACTATACCGTTCACTTAAATACGCTTTGTACTACTTCACGAACTCGTAGTTAGCATTTTCCGCTATTTTACAGTACTTTCGTCGGAGCTGCTTTCAATGAGATGTTATAGTTCGAACCCTCAACCCTGACTGACTTAGATCACACCAAAGGCATTGTTCCCAGCATAGATTGGCGCGAGCCTGCATTTTTCTGATTGGCTGATATCCCAAACAGCAAATCAGGTTGCAGTATTGTCCCGCGCTAACCCGCGCTTTACTTCAATGACCAATCATAGTAAAACATTTCTTTCTATGGTCATTGATAAATAAATAAATTTAGAAAAGTATTAAATATAAAATTACTCCTTATGAAATTACCGATTAATTTGTGTTCTACTCACGATTTATTAGTACCATACACTTGTAGTGTTGGCAGAAGAGCCAACACTGTTTTTCTAGAGGAGGCCGAAATGCACGCGTTTAATTACACGCTGACTGGCGTGAGGTCTGGAACAGGACAATATCTTGAGAATTGCAAATAAAGTACGTAGATGATGTAATACTTAACTTTAATCCACAATTGTAGAACATCTCTCGTTACGATACATGCTTCATAATATTAATTATCAATTGAATACGGCGCCTTGCTAGGTCGTAGCAAATGTAGCTGAAGGCTGTGCTAACTATCGTTCCGGCAAATGAGAGCGTATTTGTCAGTGAACCTTTCCTTGCAAAGTCGGCTGTACAACTGGGGCGAGTGCTAGTAAGTCTCTCTAGACCTGCCGTGTGGTGGCGCTCGGTCTGCAATTACTGACAGTGGCGACACGCGGGTCTGGCGTATACTTTGGTGGTGGTGGTGATTAGTGTTTAACGTCCCGTCGACAACGAGGTCATTAGAGACGGAGCGCAAGCTCGGGTTAGGGAAGGATTGGGAAGGAAATCGGCCGTGCCCTTTCAAAGGAACCATCCCGGCATTTGCCTGAAACGATTTAGGGAAATCACGGAAAACCTAAATCAGGATGGCCGGAGACGGGATTGAACCGTCGTCCTCCCGAATGCGAGTCCAGTGTGCTAACCACTGCGCCACCTCGCTCGGTAGGCGTATACTAATGGACCGCGGCCGATTTAAAGGCTACCACCTAGCAAATGTGGTGTCTGGCGGTGACACCACATTCCTCCCCCGCAAATCGGCGAAAGGTGGATGGTGGCAGATGACGTCGTGGAAGACATCCGGACAACAAAAGGAAAATTACTGAATGAATCGACCAGAAGCAACCATCGAGCATTCCACAATGGACCAGCAAAAGCGATGTGTAAGCGTTGCCAAGGGGAAGTGGCTTTCGGCCATGCAAAGAATTTCCGCGGTGGTGCGGATTGTTGTTCGGCACACGCCATGCAAGAAGAGCACATTTTCGTAATCGCAGCATCGATTCCGAACCATGTACAGTGCTGACGAGCAAGTTGTTTCGTGCGCACTATACCCTAATGTCCTTGGTGGAGAAGCCGTAAGACAGAGGACTGTAACGAACGTGGGACCACGACCCTCGACTGATCATTATCAGAAAGCAACAGCAAAACACCACGTCGAACAAAAAGTCTCTCCTTGTGAGCAAAAAATCGGCGAACTAACGGATCCTCGATCCGTGATTTCGACAAGGGCCATTGCGTAGCAACAAAACGCAAAACTGTAGCAAGGACAGGGTCAGCAGCTGTGGCTGTAGCTACACGACGAAAATCAATCGGAAACGATTCGACCACGTCATCGGTTTCCGCATCAATGAACATGCAAGCAAGTTCGGAAGAATCGAATGCTCTATCCTCAGCAACAGGCAAACGGGACAACGCATCGGCGTTTCCGTGCTTAGCAGTGGACCGATATAAGATATCGTAGCGGTACTGCGAGAGGAAAATAGACCAGCGAATGAATTTCTGCGCTGTACGTGGAGGTATAGGCTTGTTCGGATGAAAAAGCGATGTCAAAGGTTTGTGGTCTGTGATGATGGTAAAGTGACGACCATACAAGAAATCATGAAACTTAGTAACACCAAAGACGAGAGCCAAAGCTTCTTTCTCGATCTGTGAATAATTTCTTTGCGCAGACGAGAGCAATTTGGACGCAAAGGCAGTAGGGCGATCATGCGAACCATCTTTGTGCGCAAGCACAGCACCGATCCCGAAATCCGATGCATCTACCATCAACAAAAGGGGTTTCTGGGGATCGAATGGCGTAAGGCAAGTATTTGAAAGCAACGCCGATTTCAACTGGCGAAAGGCGCGTTCGCATTCCGTCGTCCAGACGAACGGAACACCTTTACGGCGTAAGCGATGAAGCGGAGCTGAAATGGAAGAGGCATGGGGAACATAGCAATGGTAGTAATTTATTGTACCCAGCACACTCTGTAGCTACTTCAAATTCTGCGGCGAAGGCAAGTCCTGTATGGCACGGAGGTGCTCTGGACTCGGATGTATGCCTTGTGCATTGATTTCATGTCCCAGATATGGTAAATCACGAGCAAAAAACACACATTTGTCCTTCCGCAAGCGAAGACCATTTTGTCGCAAGACCTGAAATAATGTTCGGAGGTTAGCTAAATGTTCTTCTTCCGTCTTTCCGGAGATCACAATATCGTCCAGATAGTTTGCTGCAGTAGGGACCGAGGCACAAACAGTTTGCAGATATTGCTGAAACAATGCAGGGGCGGATGCACACCCGAATGGCAGTCTTTTGAATCTATACAAACCAAGATGCGTGTTAACCACCAAAACGCGCCGGGATTCTTCGCCCACTGGTATTTGCAAGTACGCATCTGCTAGGTCCAACTTCGAAAAATATTTACCCGGGCACAGTTTGTCAAAAAGATCTTCCGGGCAGGGTAAAGGATAAGTTGCAATCACTAGTTGGGGATACACTGTAGCTTTGAAGTCCACACAAAGTTTCAGTTTTCCGGAAGGTTTCGGCAAAATTACTAAGGATGATGCCCAGAGAGAAGCCTGCACACGTTCAATCACACCTTGTGATTCCAATTCGTGTAATGTTCTTGCGACCTCATCACGCAATGCATGGGGTACATTGCGCACTCTGAAAAATTTCGGTTGCGCGTTTACTTTCAGTTCCACATGTGCTTTATAGTTCTTAGCGCAACCAAGGCCCCGTGCAAAAATGTCTGCAAATTCTTCACATAGACTAGAAACACTGGCTGAAGGCACAGTCTGGTTCACTGATAGGACCTGATTTACTATAGACAAGTTAAACAACTGAAATAAATCTAAACCAAACAAGTTCACTGCAGAAGAAGAACAAAGGACGTAAAATGACACAAGTTTTGTTTGTCCCTTGTATGTGGCAAGAAGGCTGCACTGTCCTAACACAGGGATATTCTGACCGGAATAACTATTTAACTTAACATTTGCGGCACGCAATGGAGGTGTGCCCAGTTGTTTGTATGTGTCGTGATTGATTAGTGAAACTGCAGCTCCGGTATCGAGCTGGAATGGGATCACGTTGCCATGAATGTCCAAATCTACAAAAAGTTTATTGTCCTGCTGACGACAAGAACGACAGTCTCGTGCAATTTGAACAGACACTGGTACAGAATCACTTGCTAATTGACGTGATTTCCGGTGACGTCGACGCACACTTTTTGTGGGACGCACACAGTCACTTTTAGAGAGAGTGGCACTGGGCGGAGTGGAATTAACTACATGAATGTCCATGGGCGAAGGTGCACGAGCCTGAGCATTCTTGGTTGGATTCCGGCGCAAAGCAAAGGGCCTGGAATGGTTTTTAGTGTCCGATCTAAGCTTTTTCTGGCAAACACTCTGAACATGTCCTTTTTTATTACAGAAAAAGCAAATAGCTTGGCGTGACGGGCAGTTCTCACGCGAATGTCTGGTTGCACACCGCGGGCATGATTTTAGCACTGCATTTGCTTGCTGCCGTGGGACACTTGGTTGAGAGCTTGGCGGCAGCTGCCCAGACGAGCGCGAGGGCTGTTTACAGTTCCGTGCCGCTCGCCCGGCGGGCCGGTTAACGTGACACACGGCTGGCAAAGTTGCAAATGATTCCTGAGCAAAGTCAAGTGTGTCTTGCCTATCCAATATGTCCATCACTTGTTGAAGGGAGGGATTGACTAGTTTCAAAATTTGCTCCCGTATACGAACATCAGAAACGTTCTGTGCAATTGCATCACGCACCATAGTATCTGAATAAGGGTGTCCACATTCACACTCAAGAGCACAATCCCTGGTAAGGCCTTGCAAAGTTGCAACCCACTCACTATTAGTCTGACCGGCCGTACGTTTTGTACGAAAGAACGTATACCGTTTTGCAACTACATTGACTGATTCTTTGAAATATGCATCTAATGCAGACAAAATTTCTTCGTAGGACAGAGTTGCTACGTCGCGTCGGGGAAACAATTTCACTATCACATGGTACGTCTGGACGCCGATACACGATAATAAGTGAGGCTGCCGCTCATTACCTTGAATTCTGTAGGCGGCGAGATGGAATCCAAATTGGCGTGACCACTCCGTCCAGCTTTCCAGTGCCGCATCAAACGGACGAAAAGGTGATGCAACTGCATGTTGTGGCTGGGTAGCGGTGGAGCGGCGGCTGCCGCATCGTTTTGCATTGCACGTTGACCCTGGACGAGCTGTCCAAGGGCATCCAATAAGGCCTGCGCCTGCTGATTCTGCAAGCGATAAAATTCGGACAGTACATCTGGAGATTGTGGCGAAGCCATGACACAAGTAAATTAGTTATATATAAAGGAGACCGTTTGTATCCGAGTCGCCAATTTGTAGTGTTGGCAGAAGAGGCAACACTGTTTTTCTAGAGGAGGCCGAAATGCACGCGTTTAATTACACGCTGACTGGCGTGAGGTCTGGAACAGGACAATATCTTGAGAATTGCAAATAAAGTACGTAGTTGATGTAATACTTAACTTTAATCCACAATTGTAGAACATCTCTCGTTACGGTACATGCTTCATAATATTAATTATCAATTGAATACGGCGCCTTGCTAGGTCGTAGCAAATGTAGCTGAAGGCTATGCTAACTATCGTCTCGGCAAATGAGAGCGTATTTGTCAGTGAACCTTTCCTTGCAAAGTCGGCTGTACAACTGGGGCGAGTGCTAGTAAGTCTCTCTAGACCTGCCGTGTGGTGGCGCTCGGTCTGCAATTACTGACAGTGGCGACACGCGGGTCCGGCATATACTAATGGACCGCGGCCGATTTAAAGGCTACCACCTAGCAAGTGTGGTGTCTGGCGGTGACATCTCAAAAGTGACTGCACATTTAACTATAGTAAATCCCCTGTTTAGTTTAACTGGTACTTCGTGAAAAAAACAAAGCAATTTTCATTTACTTCTGCTCTTCTTCACTCATACAACACTCACACTGCTAATTACTACACATATAAAACAATTATAATTATGCAAATACCTTAAATATTAATCAAAGATAACTTTACAACCTTGTTTTGACTACGACTGCTAGCACTGTCCGCCAACTGCTGACCTCTGCCGCCTACTAGTACAATTACGTGCTTCTCTGCAACTCAGGTCCATGTCAGCTGGTGACATCTGTTGATGACTCATGCCTATAACGATATCGTCCTAACAAGTGACAGGAGCGATGCGAAGGCTCTACGCCTCACGCGGACCTGGCAACTTGCTCGATGTTGTATATCTTATGGTTGGAGCGTTCACTGTTTCCATTTTGTTTCTTTTTTTAAAGTTCGGAACACCTTCCTGTTTTCATGCTTCATCTGCGTTCAGTTTTACACAGCCTACCCACTGGGCTATTTTACCACTAAATCTGAGGGGAGTGCGATGGGGAGTTTCCTTTATAAGTTCAAGTCCTGTCGAAAACAACTTAGACTCACCGACCACTTGTCCACGTGCGCATCTACGTCTACATCTACATGGCTACTCTGCTAATCTCGCTTAAGTGCCTGACAGAGGTTTCGTCGAACCACCTTCACAGTCATATTCTGTTATTTCACTCAGGAACAGCGAGCGGAAAAAAACATATACCTATATCTTTCTGTGCTTATTTTATTATGATGAGTTTTCCCTGTGGAGATCGGTCTCAACAAAATATTTTCGCATTCAGAGGAGAAATATGGTGGTTGAAACTTCGTGAGAAAATCCCGCCGCAACGAGAAGCGCCTTTGTTTTAATGACGCCTATCCCAAATCCTGTATAATGTCCGTGACACTCTCTCCCCTATTCCTTCACAATACAAAACGTGCTGCCCTTCTTTGAACTTTCTCGATGTACCCGTTAGTCCTATCTGGTAAGGATCCCATACCGCGTAGCACTACAACAAAAGAGTACGGACAAGTGTAGTGTAGGCCTTCTCTTTATAGATCTGTTGCATCTCGTAAGTTTCCTGCCAATGAAACGCAATCTTTGAATCGCCTTCCCCCACAAAATTTTCTGTGTGTTCTTTCCAATTTAAGTTGTTCGTGATTGTAATTCGGAGATATTTAGTTGAATTTACGGCCTTTAAATTTGATTGATTTATCGTGTAATCGAAGTTATACGGATTCTTTTTAGCACTCGTGTGGATGACTTCACAATTTTCATCATTTAGGGTCAGTTGCCAATTTTTGCATCGTACAGATAGATATCTTATCTAAATCGTTTTGCAGTTGGTTTTGATGTTCAGAGGACTTTACTATAGATAAACGACAGCGTCATCTGCAAGCAACCTAAGACGGCTGCTCAGATGGTCTCCTAAATTATTTACATACGTAAGGAACAGTAGAGGGCCTATAACACTACCTTCGGGAACCACAGAAATCACTTCTGTTTTACTCGGTGACTTTTCATCAGTTGCTACGAGCGGTGACCTTACTGACACGAAATTACGAATCCCGTCACATAACTGAGCATGCAGTTTGATAACAAGCCGCTTGTGAGGTACGGCGTCAAAAGCCGTCTGGGAATCTAGAAACACAGAATCAATTCGTAGAGAGCTCTCAACACTTCATGTGAGTAAAGAGCTAATGTATTCTAAATCCGTGTTAAATATGTGTCAATAGGCCATTCCGTTCGAGGTAATTCGTATTCCAAAATCCTGCTGCATATCGACAGTGATGATATGAACCTGTAATTTAGTGGATTACTCCTACTGCCTTTCTTAAATACTGGCGCTATCTGTACAACTTTCCTGTCTTTGAGTACGGATCTTTCGTAGGAAGAGCGATTGTATGTGATTGTTAAGCATGGAGTTGCCGCATCAGCGGGAACCTAACTGTTAAACAAATTGGACCGGAAGATTCACTTTTATTAAGTGATTTAAGTTGCTTCACTACTGCAAGAATATTTACTTCTAAGTTACTCATGTTGGTAGCTGTTCTTGATTAGAATTCTGGAACACTTAGTTCGTCTTCTTTGGTGAAGGAATTTCGTAATTCTGTTTTTAGTAACACTACTTTTGCAGCACTGTCATCGATAGGATTTCCATTGCTGTCTCGCAGAATAGGCATTGGTTGTGTCATGCCGCTACCATACTTCACATACGTCCAGAATCTCTTTGGATTACCTGTCCAGGAGCGAAAAGATTGACTACTTTCTCCTGATTTTGAATACGCCGTTGGCGTATTTGGGCTATTTCCTACCATCCAAGCTTCAAGGCACTGAAAAATGGCATTGTTAATGAAGAACTTACCAGTGGCTAGAACGTAATCGGCAACGTTTGGAGCAGAAGCCAAGGGCTCTCACTAGAGGAACACAGCGTCAGATTTTTTTCCCTTTTTTGTCACGTTTAGTGGATTTGCAATACACGGAAGCAGACGTAACAGTTGTGCTGACTTGGAAAGATTGACGCAGCATATGTAGTAAGCCTGGACGGTGTGAAAGCGAAAGCGAGGCTACTCGAGGGAGAAAAATGTGAAACAATGTAGAATAATTCAATACAGAATAATTAGAATGTCGTTGTTATAAGTAGGATGTATTTTTTAGAATGTTATACGTAAACGTTAAATGAAAAAGTAAGTTGAGGATGTGTCAGATGACGATCAGTTTGGATTTAGGAAAGGTAAAGACACCAGTGAGACTGTAACGCCGGAAATGCATATCCTCTTATTTCCATCTATTATACTATAAATTTTTTCCTTATTTTGCTATCTGAAGATATGACATTTCTGTGTCTTTATATATTGTAATTGTTTTGATATATATATATATATATATATATATATATATATATATATATATATATATATATATATATATATGTGTGTGTCGATGTATAATTGGTTTATTTTGTAAATATTATTTGAATTTTTACGCTGGGTCTTGCCTAGGAAAAACTATGCTATCGAACGAATATATCGATAGGTCGTGTGGAGAACCAAAGTGTTTAGGATCTTTGGTAGGGTTAACCCTGCCGCGTGGAGCGCGGGCAGAGGGGAGCCGGGCTGGAGGAGGGCAGTGGAGCAGGTGTGTTGTGTGACGCTCCCGCGAGTTGCCGCGCTTTCGGGGTTTGGCAGCATGTAATTGCGCTCGAGTTGCTATGTTAGTTTCTGACATGGTGTCGCAGACGGGAGCGTTAGCTGGCACACATCAAGAGCCCGTTTCGGCTGGAGACCATGTCGAGAAGAAGGCGCGCCAACATCCAGCTTCTGCAACAGCTACGGCCGACAATGAGTGACTGTCGCCACCTCCTCGATCGTCGACTTCAAACCTTCAATCAACGAACACGGAAGACTGGAAGCACGTAAAGTTTTAGAACTGTATGGCAGACCTCAGCATTTCAAACTGTTTCAAAATTACAGCAATGTAGCATGAACCTTTGTTGCTCATTGTCCCAATTGCATTACCAAGCAGGGTCCCGACCTTTTCCTGAATTAACCCGAGTGTCGTTGAAATTCAAACGCCAGCATTAAAGTAATATCATTCCATTTCACGGCTTTAATTTCAAAATCAGTTAAAGTATTCATAGCTGGCTACAATATTTAGATTACACAAGCACAAATTAAGAGTGCGAGTTTTGTTATCATATTTTAGCTTACCTGTGACTGCAGCTCAGCTTGGTACGTACTAAATCTTGCTATTGTTAAGTGTTTAGAATCATTTAATTCAAGTTCAAAGGTAAATCTGTTATTTCTAAATTGCGTGGATTCAAGTAGCTTTTGAAATGATTGTTGAGGTAGCCCAAGTCTAACCATATTTTACTGAATTTCGATGTGCTTCAGAAACAAAGCTCACTATTAATTTCAGTCACTAAATTAACTTTCAGTTTTCCGGTTTTATTAATTCTTTCGCTAAATTAAGTCATAGTGTAGCGAAATTTATTACTTCTGACAAACTTTCAGTTTTCACACTACACGTGTCAACCTTCAGTTGCCACGCTTCTAGTGCTAATTATATGTGTAATAACCTTCGTTTTTCAGTTACTATAGTAATTGTCCATAGGACTGGGGACCGTAATTTCCCCCAAATCTCAAATATCTAATCACCGCTAGTTAATTGTTAACGTAATGACCGCAGATTTTCTTTCTTCATTAACTTTCCCCTTTTTCAAAATAAATTTCCACCAGTTTCATTTGCATTTTTCCTTTCATTTAGATGTAACCCTTTCCTCCCTCTTTACCGACAGATTAACTTCGGTGACGATTGCTTTTCCCAAATTTCCATTAGGCGCACGCGGTTTAATTTTGCACTGTCATTAAGGTCGATAAGTGAGAAGGAGGTTACAAGACAATTCTGCCGTTGTGGTTAATAATGGATGGAAGACTAAAGGAAAATCAGGACACTTTAATAGGTCTTGTCGACCCAGAAAAAGCGTTGAGAACCATGGACCTTGCCGTTGGTGGGGAGGCTTGCATGCCTCAGCGATACAGATAGCCGTACCGTAGGTGCAACCACAACGGAGGGGTATCTGTTGAGAGGCCAGACAAACGTGTGGTTCCTGAAGAGGGGCAGCAGCCTTTTCACTCGTTACAGGGGCAACAGTCTGGATGATTGACTGATCTGGCCTTGTAACACTAACCAAAACGGCCTTGCTGTGATGGTACTGTGAACGGCTGAAAGCAAGGGGAAACTACGGCCGTAACTTTTCCCGAGGGCATGCAGCTTTACTGTATGATTAAATGCTGATGGCGTCGTCTTGGGTAAAATATTCCGGAGGTAAAATAGGCCCCCATTCAGATCTCTGGGCGCGGACTACTCAAGAGGACGTCGTTATCAGGAGAAAGAAAACTGGCGTTCTGCGGCTCGGAGCGTGGAATGTCAGATCCCTTAATCGGGCAGGTAGGTTAGAAAATTGAAAAAGGGAAATGGATACGTTAAAGTTAGATATAGTGGGAATTAGTGAAGTTCAGCGGCAGCAGGAACAAGACTTTTGGTCAGGTGAATACAGGGTTATAAATACAAAATCAAATAGGGGTAATGCAGGAGTCGGTTTAATAATGAAGAAAAAAATAGGAGTGCGGGTAAGCTACTACAAACAGCATAGTGAACGCATTATTGTGGACAAGATAGACACAAAGCCCACGCCTACTACAGTAGTACAAGTTTATATGGCAACTAACTTGCAGATGAAACAAAAGAAATTTTTCAGATAGTGAAGGGAGAAGAAAATTTGATAGTCATGGGTGACTGGAATTCGGTAGTAGGAAAAGGGAGAGAAGGAAACGTTGTAGGTGTATATGGATTGGGGCTAAGAAATGAAAGAGGAAGCCGCCTGATAGAATTTTGCGCAGAGCACAATTTAATCGTAGCTAACACTTGGTTCAAGAATCATACAAGAAGGTTGTATACATGGAAGAAGCCTGGAGATACTGACAGGTTTCAGATAGATTACACAATGGTAAGACAGAGATTTAGGAACCAGGTATTAAATTGGAAGACATTTCCAGGGGCAGATGTGGACCCTGATCACAATCTATTGGTATGAACTGTAGATTAAAACTGAGGAAACTGCAAAAAGGTGGGAATTTCAGAACATGGGATCTGGATTAACTGAGAGAACCAGAGGTTGTACAGAGTTTCAGGGAGAGCATAAGGGAATAATTGACAGGAATGGGGAAAAGAAATACAGTAGAAGAAGAATGGGTAGCTTTGAGAGACGAAGTAGTGAAGGCAGCAGAGGACCTAGTAGGTAAAAAGACGAGGGCTAGTAGAAATCCTTGGGTTACAGAAGAAATATTGAATTTAATTGATGAAAGGAGAAAATATAAAAATGCAGTAAATGAAGCTGGCAAAAAGGAATACAAACGTCTCAAAAACGAGATCGACAGGAAGTGCAAAATGGTTAAGCGTGGATGGCTAGAGGACAAATGTAAGGATGTAGATGCTTATCTCGCTAGGGGTAAGATAGATTCTGCCTACAGGAAAATTAAAGAAACCTTTGGAGAAAAGAGAACCACTTGTATGAATATCAAGAGCTCAGATGGAAACCCAGTTCTAAGCAAAGAAGGGAAAGCAGAAAGGTGGAGGGAGTATATAGAGGGTCTATACAAGGGCAGTGCACTTATGGACAATATTATGGAAATGGAAGAGGATGTAGATGAAGATGAAATGGGAGATACGATGCTGCGTGAAGAGTTTGACAGAGCACTGAAAGACTTGAGTCGAAACAAGGCCCCAGGAGTATACAACATTTCATTAGCACTACTGACGGCCTTGGGAGAGCCAGTCCTGACAAAACTCTACCATCTGGTGAGCAAGATGTATGAGACAGGCGAAATAACGTCAGACTTCAAGAAGAATATAATAATTCCAATCCCAAAGAAGGCAGGTGCTGACAGATGTGAAAATTACCGAACAATCAGTTTAATAAGTAACGGATGCAAAATACTAATGCGTATTCTCTACAGACGAATGGAAAAACTGTTAGAAGCTGACCTCGGGGAAGATCAGTTTGAATTCCGTAGAAATATTGGCACACGTGAGGAATACTGACCTTACGACTTATCTTAGAAGCTAGATTAAGGAAAGGCAGACCTACATTTGTAGCATTTGTAGACTTAGAGAAAGCTTTTGACAATGTTGACTGGAATACTCTCTTTCAAATTCTGAAGGTGGCAGGGGTAAAATACAGGGAGCGAAAGGCTATTTACAATTTGTACAGAAACCAGATGGTAGTTATAAGAGTCGAGGGGCACGAAAGGGAAGCAGTGGTTGGGAAGGGAGTGAGACAGGGTTGTAGCCTATCCCCGATGTTATTCAATCTGTATATTGAGCAAGCAGTGAAGGAAACAAAAGAAAAATTCGGAGTAGGTATTAAAATCCATGGAGAAGAAATAAAAACTTTGAGGTTCGCCGATGACATTGTAATTCTGTCAGAGACAGCAAAGGACTTGGAAGAGCAGTTGAACGGAATGGACAGTGTCATGAAAGGAGGGTATAACATGAACATCAACAAAAGCAAAACTAGTATAATGGAATGTAGTCGAATTAAGTCGGGTGATGCTGAGGGAATTAGATTAAGAAATGAGACACTTAAAGTAGTAAAGGAGTTTTGCTATTTGGGGAGCAAAATAACTGATGATGGTCGAAGTAGAGATGATATCAAATGTAGACTGGCAATGGCAAGGATAACGTTTCTGAAGAAGAGAAATTTGTTAACATCGAGTATAGATTTAAGTGTCAGGAAGTCGTTTCTGAAAGTATTTGTATGGAGCGTAGCCATGTATGGAAGTGAAACATGGACGATAAATAGTTTGGACAAGAAGAGAATAGAAGCTTTCGAAATGTGGTGCTACAGAAGAATTCTGAAGATTAGACGGGTAGATCACATAACTAATGAGGAGGTATTGAATAAGACTGGGAAGAAGAGAAGTTTGTGGCACAACTTGACTAGAAGAAGGGATCGGTTGGTAGGACATGTTCTGAGGCATCAAGGGATCACCAATTTAGTATTGGAGGGCAGCGTGGAGGGTAAAAATCGTAGAGGGAGACCAAGAGATGAAAACACTAAACAGATTGAGAAGGATGTAGGTTGCAGTAGGTACTGGGAGATGAAGAAGCTTGCACAGGATAAAGTAGCATGGAGAGCTGGATCAAACCAGTCTCAGGACTGAAGACCACAACAACAATGTAAAATGATGCAAGATGCCCGAAATTCTGAGAAAAATAGGAGTGAGCTTTAGGGAGAGACGGGTAATGTACAATATGTACAAGAGCGAAGAGGGAATAATACTAGTGGACGACCATGAACAAAGTTCTCGGATTAAGAAGGGTGTAAGACAGGGATGTAGTCTTTCATCCCTACTGTTCAACCTGTACATTGAAGAAGCAATGATGGAAAGAAAAGAAATGTTCAGGAGTGAGATTAAATTTGAAGGTGAAAGGATGTCATCATACGTTGCTATATTGAAGGAAAGTGAGGAAGAATTACATAATCTGGTGAGTGAATTGACAAGTCCAATGAGTACAGAACATAGCCTGAGAGTAAATCGAAGAAAGACGGAAGTAATGAGAAGTAGCAGAAATGAGAACAGTGAGAAATTTAACACCAGGATTGACGGACACAAAGTAGACGAAGGAAAGGAATTCTACTACCTAGGCAGCAAAATAACCAATGACGGATGGGACAAGGAGGATATCAAAAGCGGACTAGCACTGAGAAAATGGGCACTCCTGGCCAAGAGAAGTCTACTAGTATCAAACATAAGGGGTAATTTGTGGAAAACATTTGTGAGAATGTACTTTTGAGCACAGAATTGTGTAGTAGTGAAACATGGACTGTGGGAAAACCTAAACAGAACTGAATCGAAGCATTGGAGATGTGGTGCAAGAGCCGAATGTTGAAAATTAGGTGGACTAATAAGTTAAGAAATGGGGAGATTCTGCGCAAAATCGAAGAGAGAAGGAAAACACTGACAAGACGAAAAGACAGGATGATAGGACATTTGTTAAGACATCAGGGAATGACTTCCATGCTACTAGAGGGAGCTTTTGAAGACAAAAACTGTATAGGAAGACAAAGATGGAATACATAAAAAAAATGTTCAAATGCGTGTGAATTCCTAATGGATCAACCTGCTGAGGTCATCGGTCTCTAGACTTACACATTACTTAAATTAACTTATGCTAAGGACAACACACACACCCATACCCGAGGGAGGACTCGAACCTCCGGCGGGAGGGGCCGCGCAATCCGTGCATGGCACCTCAATCCGCGCGGCCACTCCCCAGGGCCTGGAATACGTCAAAAAAAAAAAAAAAAAAAAAAAAAAAAAAAAAAAAAAAAAAAAAAAAAAACTGATACGGCTCTACGACTCATCCGGCAGACTTTGTCAACAACGATAGTTGGAAAATGTATGTTCTTTCCCGATAAACTAACTGTTTTCTGTGCTTGAGTATTTGAGAAGCTCTTGCTTTGTAGTCTTGATTAAATAAGTATTTTCTGTTAATGGAGTTAATGGACACTCGAAGCCAAGTCGGAAACGGGTTGAAATATGTAAATAACATTTCTTTTCTGAAACTAAAAATAGCGCAAAAGCACAGCAAGCTCGTCGTAAGTTCCATTTACGTAAAAAGAGCAGAGTGCCTAAGTTGATAAGGATCTAAAACTTTGCCCTAGCCGAGCGTCATTTGGCCAACGTTAGTTAATTAGAGATCTCGATAACAGATTTTGGCTGCAAAGGTACTTCGCATTGTCATTCTGTTGTTGGCTGTAAGAAAAGCACTGAAAGAGATGTTTGATGCAAAATTCGAAACGAATGGAAATAAAGAAAAGGAAGTACTGGATCCGTTTTTTAATAGCTCCGGACGATTTACCTGTAGAAATAAACCTGTAAGCACAACTTTCTTGCTGGCTGGAGGAGAAAGCGGCACAGGAAATCGGATTAAAAATCTGCTGAGGCCGAAATTCCACCACGGTGGAACGAAGAGCCTTGGAGGATCACTGAGTACGGGGCAGAAACTTCTTTCTTTCGCGCATTTATGTGGTTTCTGAAACACACTCACGCCGAAATTCCTGCACCTGATGCAGATGTTCGTATTCTTAACAGGTAAGCTGGTGTCTCGCAAGGACACGAAAGTGCTTTCTTACGTGGTATTCTTATTTACTCGAATGTTTCCCAGTTAGGTCACATGCAGTCGGTCTTTTGGTGAATTATTGTTTAAGACATGAATAAAATCTCAGATTGCTCAAGATAGGTAGCTGGTTATCCGAGGCAAGGGTGGCATTAAATTACGTGCTTTAAGTACTATCTTAAGAGATTTGTGATTGACAAAAGAATGTGAAACTTCCTGTCAGATTAAAAGTGTGTGCAGGCCCGGAACAAGAACCCGGAACCTTGCCACTCGTGGGAAAAGTTCTCACCGACTGAGCTATCCAGACATGTCTAACGACCCGACCTTACGGCGTTCTTCAGCCAGTACCTGTTTTCCAGTTTCCAAAATTCCCAGAAGGTGTCTTACGTACCTCACGGAGCTGAAGAAAGTATATCGCGGAGAAATGGCTTGCCCATAGACTATGGGATTGTTTACAGACTGAATCTCTCTCTCTCTCCGCTGCAGAGTGAGAGATCCATTCTGTAAATATGAAGTTGTTTAAATGGGTCAGCAGCACTCATCCTGTGAGAAGAGTCAACGGAACAATCTTATTGTTGTGGGTTTAACCTCGTCTCAACATTGTGCGAGACGTCGCACATACTCTCAGTAGCGACTGGTTTAGAGGCACATACGTAGTAGAGTGTAGTACAAACTTACCCTCAGATAAAGATGACGTCGCGTCGCCGAAAGGACATCAGGAGACATTAAAAGCTTTTACAAGCAGTCAGGAGTCTTCTTTGTCTACAGACAAAATTTAACTATGGTTGTGACTCCGTTGTGCGGCGAAGGGACAACCGATGATTTTAACAACCGGTTGGCCAAACGCTTGCTTTTTCATTCATTAGGTTTCTTTAGTCGAGTGAAACAAGCGAATGAAAAAAGCCGAATGATACACCTGAATGACATTAAGTCTCTTATGGTTACGTCAGAATTGTGAATGTCTTCACTCAGTCAGCGGGTAGGAGTGTTTACACTTACATAATTTTTTTAACCTTTTCGGTTATACAGGGTAAGGCATTTAAAACTGTTTTTGGAAATATCAGGAAAACTGCAAAACCAGATTAAAAAATGGTTGGAATAAAAGCAGCTCGTCACGAAGTGGAACATCCAATGACACCATTTCAGCGACATCTGTGAATGATGTCGACAAAGTAATGTATTATGTTCTGGAGAAACAAGTTTTTCTTGCTATAAAAGTCGCTTAAATATTTTAGAATAACTACATTTCTAACTTCATGGTGTCATAATCTAATGTGTATGTGTTGAGATATCATTTTTCAACGTTTTTAACCCATTTACACTTTGGTCGATTACAGAGACTTCTATCGGACAACGAAAAAAATATTAAGTACAAAAGTTACCTATTTTTTCGCAGAGCTTCCGAACCCGCAGTAAAAAATCGGGGCTCTATTTAAAGTTTCAAAGAAGACTCCCCTCCAATCCCCTGGGTGGTGGTGCAGGAGAGGGGGGGGGGGGGGTGTAGAGTGTGGTGTCATTGGATGTCATCCTTCGAGACGAACAACTTCTGTTACAAAACTTTTTAATCCGATTTGTAGTTTTCCACATATTTCGAAAAACAGTTTTAAATACTTCACCCTATTTATGAGCCATGGCTAGGGTTGTTTCCTTTTTTAGAGACAAAGTATCTTATTTCAGTGAGAGGTAAATAAGACATGTATTTCGCAAATGAATTATTTTTGAAATACATGTAGCCCTATTTATTTTTGGATAAATGAACCATTTCTTTTGTAATTTAAATTTATTGAATTACACTGCAGAAAATACTGTAACCAACCACAAGCTTTTTTGAAATGATTTTATTGTACCGCTACTTGCTTCGGGCCTGAGCCCATGGTCAGATGGTAGCACTGACTCCTTTGCAAGTTTTACGTTTGTATCCCGAAATATAACGAAGTTTTTCTGATTACATAGTTTTACGCTTATATATGCTCTACACATTGTAGGCCTATTTATTTCATGAGAAGCCCTCCTTTACTCATTACAAGACGCAGGACTGATTTTCTTTAACCATCAATGCTGATCAGTGGACTTAACTAAATACAAGATGGCGGATACATTTGTTTGCATTGGCTGCTGATCTGACGTGCCAAATAACGGAATATGTGTAAAGCTATGCACATTTCCGGAGTTACTGCAGGGATACTTCCTCATAGTACGAATAATATTAGACAGTTATATATTTAATGATTTCGGTTTAAAAGATGCTGGTAACGGCCAACGAAGAATTTTTTCTCCAATTATTATTTCTATAATTTCAAATTATAGGAGTTGTATGAAATTTTGGAGGTAAGTTTGGTTTTTTAATTCCAGTTGATCATTCAGTATGCAGTCAGGCTTATTGTGAATGTGCTTGCACATTTCTAGTTTTACTAACAAATTCATCTACTCTCCTTTTTAGGTAAAATGTAATATCTATAAGTTTTATTCGATGCTTATCTCTGTGTTTCCATGTTGGGCCAAGTGAATAACGAATGTTGACATACTTAGGTTGATGGGGCGAGCATGCATGTTTTCGCAGTATTGCACATTGTAACTCCTTCCAGTTTGGCCAATGTGAATTATGGGCACATAGAACAAATTAGTTTATAAATGCCAGACCTCTGACGTACTTCAGTTTTTAAATTTAAGTTGTGAACAATTTTGTATTTAATTTTATTGTTTGTGGAAAAACTAAGTTCGATATTCTGGGATGGAATAAGTTTGCCATCTGATATGACACTTTACCAATGAATCGTGTGCGGACATATTTCATAGAGTTTTGAGGAGCTATTTGGACTATGGTGCTGTTTGGTCTGGACTTAGAGCTATCTTTGTTATTATATTCATTCTTAATTCTGTTGTGAAGTCTAGTGATGTTGTCATTATTGTGGGCTATTTAGTTTGATTGGTTTTAGTTCTTTTAGTTTATTTTGAGTGTCCAAAGGAATTTTTTCTAATATGTTGAGCATTGCCCTATAATAGGCCATTTTGTGTTGCCTGGGGAGCATGATGGGCTGTTGATTATGATATCCACTGCAGTGGGATTTCTGTATATTTTAAATTTCTATTTACCATTGTATTTACTAATTTTTAGACCCGAAAGATTTATGCCATTATGAGTTTCATGGCTCAAAGAGTGTAACTTACTCTTAACCTCAATTTTAAGATCTGAATGCGCAATAATGAACCCTTCACCACCAAACGTTCGATTGCAACCAAACATTCACAGAGAACATTGCCCTATATGTACGATTGTGGGCTCACAAAAGACCCCTTTGTACAAAATCAGGAGAAACCTTAATGATATCTTTACCAAGGCCTTTACATTAGACGAGAAATTTTGTGTATACAATATCTACGAGCATTCAGAAAATATCAAAGACATTCCCATACCAAACACAGCCAGATTCGCATTCTTTGATATAACTAATTTACACAAATATACCGGTAAAAGAAACAGTATCAGTAATTAAAAGTAAAACTGAAAATAGCTTGCTCTAATATGAAAAGATCAGTCTACCCGAAATTTATCAGCTTGTTGAACCTCTAAACTATCACATAACTGCTTCAACTTTAGTAAAAAAGTTTTAATGAGCAAGAAGATGGCCCTGCAACAGACAGTTTCCTAGCTACCCTGCTAGTGAAAATTTACATAAATAATTTTGAAACATTCTTTTTCAATGCCAATATAACAATAAAGAAAAAAACTCATATATTACAAACACTATGTGGATGACACACTTACCTTACATGATGGAACATAGAAGAAATTGCTCAACTTGCAGAAGAGCTAACAGACTCCACCAAAACACAAAAATTTACCGTTTAGCACGAAACTTATAATGGCATAATTTGTTTGGATCTATTAATTAGTAAATACAGTGGTAAACATAAATTTAAAATATCTAGAAAACCCACTACAACGAATGTCACTATCAACAGCTCATCATGTCACAGTGAGCGCACAGAATGTCGTATTACAGGGCAATGCTTAACAGAAAGTCCCTTTGGACACTAAAGATAAGACAGAATTTAATGTTTTTAACCTCTTAGGTGCATCTTCTAAACCAACAATTTTTATCATTAGCAAAAGACGCAAAATAATCAACACTCCCTTGGTCTGCAACTGTGAAAAGACGTCTGTACTCTTCACCAACAACAGCGATGTAAATAAACAATTCTTCACCTGCCGGTGATGGTGTGAACCATCGAAACGCATAGTGCCAAATAAATATGTGGTCGACGGGAAAATTGTTTTATTTGTACTGATCAACAGTAGTAGCACTCACAATGCCGACCCTTACGGACGAAATATTCACAAGTATAACTGTATAAAATTACCTGTGCTACGAAGAAGTATCTCTGCAGTAAATCAGGAAGTGTGTAGATCTGTACACGTATCACGCTGTTTGGCACATCAAATCAGCAGCGAATGCAAACAAATGTACCAGCCATCTTGAATTTCGTTCAGTTCATTGATCAGAAAATAAAACCTGTGTCTTGTATTGCGTAAAGAAGGGCTTCTCATGACGTAAATGCAATGTATAGAGCATATTTAAGCGTAAAAGTTTGTAATCGCATGAAGTTCGTTATATTTTAGGATGGAAATGTAAAACCTTTTGTAAACTATGGAATCACAAAAACTTAATAATATTTTAGGGCACAAATGTAAAACCCGCAATGAAGACAATGCTACCATATGACGATGGGCTGAGACCCGAAACTAGTAATGGTACAATAAAATCAATTCAAAAAACTTCTGGCTGGTTGTAGTATTTGCTGCAGTTATCCTCCGATAACCTAAACGGTACCACGTTTCCTGCGTTCTGCATTGTGTCTCTTATTTCCTATCTTGGAGTGCCCTTGCTGGATTCCAACAGCAAACAGTGTACAAGGCATTACAACAGTATGTGACAAAATGCTGATTAATTATCCGGCGACGTAATCACTTGCTTTTGAAGCATATACTGCCACTTTTCGAAAATATTTTTTTCGATTATGGTCAAGGGGTACTATGTTATTAGTGTGCGGACAAGTTGCGAATTCGGTTCTGACGGAAGGCGTTCTAGAATAGTCCGTGGACTTGCTATGACGACTGTGTCCGCACGGCCTAGTGGTCAGAGCATCTGCCTATTAAGCAGGAGACCCATGTTAGAATTGAAAGATTCTTTTAACTGAAGAAGCGTAAGCTATATACAAAGCTTTGAATCATATTTTTATTGTAACATTCTGTTTTATAGCGTTTTCATCTGTAAACATTTACTAACGGTAATCATGTAATTAAAAATAAATAAGTAAATAAAAAAATTGTAGACCAGTGGAATCTATCGCCTGACTATTATTGAGAATTGTTAGGGGAAACGCCTGAAACAAGATAGTTCTTTTCTTTTTTCTATGGTAGAGTAACAATGGCGGTGCCAAGTAGGGATAGATTTGATTTTCGCTTCTTTTCTTTTTGGAGATTACACTTAGTTAGGTAAGGAGATACTTCCACGGCCAGAAGACAGAGAGAGAGAGAGATAGATAGATAGATAGATAGAGAGAGAGAGAGAGAGAGAGAGAGAGAGAGACAGATAGAGACAGAGAAACTCGCGGTCCCGCACAAATTTCCAACTTTCCCCACTGATTTAAATTAGTGCCCACACGCAAACAATGTCTGTAATCCCTTTGTGGATAAATACTCGTCCTATAAAGTGTTGATCTTTAAGCTGATTCGTTTCATCAGAAAAAATACCATTCAGACGATGCAAATCTTTCACATTACACGGAACACCCTACCGAACTAACTATGTGAACTGGTACATCGATTTTACGGGGGTAGTCCCAAAAGTAAGGTCTCCTATTTTTTATAGGTACATAGACCTATTTATTTCTACAATGGTTTACATCAATTTATAGCTTGAACATTTAGCTATGTTTTCGACATAATCACCATTTTTGTCGATGCATTTTTGTAGACGCTGTGGCAGTTTTTGTATGCCCATGTCATACCAGTTCGTCGCCATGCTGTTCAGAAAGTTATGAACCTGTTCTTTCTGCTCGTCGTCGGAGCTGAATCGCTTTCAGGCCAAATGTTCTTTCAACCTAGTGATAGTCACTGGGCACCAAGTCAGGACTATACAGTGGGTGGGTAATTATGTTCCACTGAAACTGTTGCAGGGGAGCAACGGTTTGTCGAGAAAAAGTGTGGGCGAGCGTTGTCATGGAGAATGTGTACGCCCTTGCTCAACATTCCTCTTCTCCGGTTCTGAATTGCCCGTTCGAGTTTTTTCAGAGTCTCACAGTACCTGTCAGCGTTAATTGTGGTCCCAGCGATTCAGCTCTGACGACGAGGTGAAAGAAGAGGTTCATAACTTTCTGAACAGCATGGCGGCAAGCTAGTATGACATGGGCATACAAAAACTGCCACAGCGTCTACAAAAATGCATCGACAGAAATGGTGATTATGTCAAAAATAGCTAAATGTTGAAGCTGTAAACTGATGTAAACCATTTTAGAAATAAACAGGTCTATGTACTTATAAAAAAATAGGAGACCTTACTTTTGGGATTACCCTCGTATACTCTGTTATCTGTTACAACCGAGTTCAAACAAATACTGAAAAATACGGGCTATACAGGACTAAAATACCGGTATCAGTTTGAAAGGGTCGGTTTCTCCCATCGGTACGCGGAAGCAGTTTTGCCGTGGCAACGGACAGGTTCAGTCGCCTAATTGGAAAGATTTTTCGTATCCTTCGTGCACAGTTGCACCTTTCCTGCGGTACTGTCGGAGTTGTGATTTAAGTATTTCTGATAACTGTAGATGACTGCAATGTGTGTGTGTGTGTGTGTGTGTGTGTGTGTGTGTGTGTGTGTGTGTGTGTGTCTGTAACACCAAGATAGCCGCCGAGCTTAACGTTCCCATCCGACGGACAGATCACACTCAACAGAGTCACGCGCCCTCACTTCATCAGACAATGCGGAGAGATTTGGAATTTAATCCTGGACTGGCGCAAAGATGGTCATCAGATGCTTTTACAGCACCATTTTTTCTCCCCTTCTACGTACAGGCAAAGGGCAAGCAGCCAACAGGACGGGTCGTACCCAGGGGCTACCCATCAAAGCGCTGGTCACGCCCGACGTTGCTTAACGTTGGTGATCGACCAGAACCGGTGTATTCCGCGAGGCACGGCGGTTGACTAAGAAGAGCTATAGACAGAGTGATGCTGAATGAAACGCGTTTTGTTATCAAAAGGCCAAAGTGTGAAGCCTTTGACTACAGCTGTAGGAGAATCTTACGAAACACCTTTCACAAAACCCAGAGAAATTCTGGTCGTATGAAGTGGCTGTCACTGGCGCCAAGGTTATAATACTCACGGATGACAGAGTAACCAAAAGTAAGAGTAGCTGAGCCCAGAGGCAGAAATGTTGATTTCCGCTTTCAATTGTTCCTTTACAAACGAAGAGACAGAAGTACATTCATAGTTAAATATTCGCGCTACTGCGAAGATGATTGATCCAGGTATTAGTATCGATAGCGTGGGGAAACCGCGGACATCGTTAACGTTAAATACGGCTCCGGTACGCGACGAAACCCTGCCAGATTCCCCACAGAAGTCGCAGCTCAGATAGCTTTCATTTGAACCATAACAGAGTGTATAGGCCAAACAAACTGAAGTATTTCGAACAGAATGACCACCTACATACCAAGCAGCATTAATTTCGACAACACGGAGCATGTGATGCCCAGCTCACTTATTTCTTACATGACAATCTGAAAGCGAAGGATCGAGGTAACGAAGAGGGTGCAGAATTTATTGACTTCCTCAATGAATTTGAATTGTTACGACATCAACAATAACTAACAAAAGTACGATCACATGGGGAACCAAAGATTGAGACGGGATTGAAAATTTCGTGGTGGGTTGGACACGGCAAGTTATCATGAATGGGAAGGAGCAGTGGCTTCAGGCATAGACTGTTATGTTCATGTAGTATGTTAATTATGTGTACATTAAGCCAAAACGCTGCTTTGTGTAACAATTGTTATTATTGTGACTTTATTTTCATTGCCTATAAGCCTATTTCGGCTCAAAGGCCATTTTGAAGCACTCTGCAACATATAGTACGGTATTTAGATCATATATGATGTACAGGCAAAGAGTATTAAAAGTAACCTTCTTTTGCAAATGATTCAGTTACTTGTTGTCTAATACTATCTGAAAAATTCGGCACAAATATTAGGTCAGATCTTAATATTTTAGAGTAACGCAAAAATCACCAACTCGCTCAGAAATATAAAACTGAGCACTGCACAAAACGAAACAACGCAGTAGCTTATATCTTCAACATCAATGAATCACAATTATAATGAGTCAACTGATAGAAATACGTGGGTCAGACAACTTGTATGGATATGACATTGAGCAGTCCCACAGGCACAGTCGCAGGTAAAGCATGTAGAAAACTTCGGCTTATTGGCAGGATACTGAGAATATACAGTCTGTCCATAAAGGAGACTTCTTCAAAACAGTTGTGCTTTCCATCTTAGATATTACTGATGTGTGTTGATCCGTACCAGGTAGTGAACGTGTGCAAAGGAAGGCAGCATGAATCGACACAGGTTTGTTTCACCCACAGGATAGCGGATCGGAAAAGCTGGAAAAGTTGAAGTTAGGTGCGAAGTCTCCCTTGAAAGCCTTCTTACCAAGTTTCAAAAAGCTGTATTAAGTCAAGAATCTAGAAATATACCTCATCCGCGTACATACATCTCCCGTAGAGAGAGCGAAAACACGATTACACTAATTTCAGGGCACACACCTAAACAATCATCCCTTTCATGCTAAACATACAGCTCGAACCTTAAGAAACTGTAGCATGTGATACAAAGCGACATACGCTGTCCCATACACTTCACGGTGGTTTCTACATCTACACGTACATTTAGATCTACAGGGTGTTTCACTATTCATGTTAGACACTTCTAGAGGTTGTAGAGAAGACTTAGTAGATCAAGTCTTACATAGGAAACTATGCCCGCAAACGATTCGTTTCTATGTTACAAGGAAAACGAGAGCTACTGAATTGCACGCTAGATGTGTTTTACGCAGTTCGCCTGTTATGGTGGGCTAACCACGTTGATGAATGATACGATGACACGGTGTCACGTGATGTCCTCTGTTTCCATCTGCCTTCTTTTCATGCTTCCTGGTGAGGCGGCAGTTGCCATTGCGGTGTCTGGCACTAGAATAACAGGATACCTGCGTACACGTTCGCAGAGTACACCGATATGTCGTTAATTTACCGTGAATCCCTCCTAAATGGAAGAGAAGCTGAACGTCTGCACCACGAGCACTTCCCAAATCGTGTGGCTCCGTCTCATCCCGTGTCTGCCAGAGTAGAAACGGCTGCGGGAAAGTGGAAAATTCACAAGTGATAGGGTAAACTGTGGTGCTCCAAGAAGGTAGGCGCATTTTCGTATTGGATGAGGAAGTGCTTCATCAAGTCGAAGAGAGCCTATCGACAAGTACTCGAGCCACTGCACCTGACTTGCGTGTGGCTCACTCGTATGTCTGGCGTGTCTGCATGAACAACGAATCCACCCATATCCCCATCAGAAGATACACGCCATGCTCCCGGCGAATTTTGTGCTACATGTCAATTTCTGTGCTTTGTTTTTACACCGTTGTATGTATTTTCCTCAGTTCCTAAGGCGGACTTTGTTCACCGACGGAGAGCATTTCAACAAGGAAGATGTTCTGAACCCTCGAAATAGCCACATGTGCAATCAAGAAAACCCCAAAGCCACTTGTACACAAGATTTCAGCTCACCTTCGGCATCAATTTCTGGACAGCTGTCTTCGATGGTCGTGTGATTGGGCGGTACGTCCTTAATCCCCACCCAACGGGTGCCAGGTACTTGATATTCCTGCAACAAGTGCTGGCGGAGTTTTTGGAAGATGCGCCTTTGGACATTCGGCACAAATTGTGGTTCCAGCATGATGGCAGAGCAGTACAATTTACAGTTCGCGTACGAAACCATCTGAACGTAGTCTATGGAGACAGGTGGATCGGTCGAGATGGAGCCAATGGTTGGCCAATACGATCCCCAGATTTAACCCCTTGGACTTTCTGAAGGGGCCACATGAAGAGTCTTGTTTACGAGATCCCTGTCCAGAAGATGTGGTTGCACGGATCTCTGATGCGTCCGAAGTTATTGATCATAAGCCATGCATGGTGGACAGAGTTTATGCGAGCTTACTGCGCAGATACACTGTGTGCACCAAATTTGGTGGTCGTCTTATCGAACACCTGTCGTAATGTTACAGTAAACAGGAGTGAAATCTATACTCCTTGCTTTCCTTTTGACATGGAAACGAACCGTTTCTCGATATGGGTTCCTATGTAAAACCTGATCTGTTAACTCCGCTCTACAACATTTAGAAATGTGTAACATGACTTGTAAAACACACTGTATATTCTGCAGGCCATCTTACGGTGTGTGGTGGAATGTGTGTACCACTGTAACTTGTTCTCTTCCTTCTTACAGAGGTGAATGGTACACGGGTGAATGACTGTTGATAAGAATCAGTGCGCGTTCCAATTTCTTTAATTTTACATTCGAAGTGTATTTGCGACATTTACTTAGAAAGAAGCAATATGTTGGTTGCCTCTTCAGGGAAAGAACGGTCGCGGAATTTCAACAGTGAACCATTTTCTGCTGGACAACGCTTGCCTGTAGCGTCTGCCACTGAAGATGGATGAGCATCTCTCTGACGCTTTAGAGCTTACTGAACGAATCTGTGACGAAATGCCCTGTTCTTCTTTCGATATTCTGTACATCCTCTGTATTTATTCTCTTACCTATCTGGTACTAGTGGCAGACTGAAGAACAATAATCAAACCCAATATCCTTCTTGTGTATTCTTTCAGCTGATTGCAGTGTGGTAATCACTTTGTACGCGTATTCCGTGCCATTGTAAAGATGCGACTGCTTCCAGCACTTGTATGACACTTGTGTCATGATACAGTAATGGGCATTTCGTCTAATTTTGAACAATACGTTACATTTCTTTACGGTGAGGATCAACCCTCAATCGTCGCACCAAGCATCGATCATCGATCCTCTGCAAGTCGTTTTGCATTTCGCTACAATTTTACAGCATTGCGACATCTTTGTATACAATAGCATCATAGGAACTTCAGATGGTATCCACTTGCATCTAGATTATTTACACTCTACTGGGAAAAAATGCAACACCCCCAAGTATCTTGTTCAGTTATGCCAGGGTATAATATGTGCATACTTAGGGGCTTTAGCGTTAGTGATACATTTGTCACGGTCATCGGGGATCAAGTCATGCTCCTGAAGCCTGTCTGTGTGCCTTCTGCTTTGACTCTGCAATCAGCAATTGCGCTGAGTTTAGAGTTGAACAGTGTTGCAAACACTGTTGTGTTGCATACATTCAGTCTAGGGTACAACCACGCCCCACCGACGAGAACGTACTCCTGTTGAACGTACTCCTGTTGAACAGCTTCGGCCATTTCAACAGGGTCACATTGTGAGCCTGCGGGAAACTGGATTGGATTATCGACTGATTGCTGCACATGTTGGATACAATTCATCTGTGTTGCGTCGCTCATTTCAACAGTGATCGTGGAACATTCTCAAGCCTGTGAGCCAGGTTCTGGAAGTCCGCCCAGTACAGACACGTCAACATCGATTCACTGTGCGAACAGCGTTGCCCCACCGAACATCATACTGTGACACCGCCAAGCACGGCTGCTCTGGTGTATTGAAAGAGGACTGGAGAGTGGAATGGCGCTGTGTTGTCTTCAGTGATGGAAATGGTTTTGTCTATATGCGAATGATGGACGCACACGTATAAACACTACTGGCCATTAAAATTGCTACACTACGAAGATGACGTGCTACAGACACAAAATTTAACCGACAGGAAGAAGATGCTGTGATATCCAAATGATTAGCTTTTCAGAGCATTCACACAAGGTTGGCGCCGGTGGCGACACCTACAACGTGCTATCATGAGGAAAGTTTCCAACCGATTTCTCATACACAAACAGCAGTTGACCGGCGTTACCTGGTGAAGCTTTGTTGTGATGCCTCGTGTAAGGAGGAAAAATGCGTACCATCACGTTTCCGACTTTGATAAAGGTCGGATTGTAGCCTATCGCGTCTGCGGTTTATCGTATCGCGACATTGCTGCTCTCGTTGGTCGAGATCCAATGACTGTTAGCAGAATATGGAATCGGTGGGTTCAGAAGGGTAATACGGAACGCCGTGTTGGATCCCAACGGCCTCGTATCACTAGCAGTGGATGTGACAGGCATTTTATCCGCATGGCTGTAACGGATCATGCAGCCACGTCTCGATCCCTGAGTGAACAGATGGGGACGTTTGCAAGACAACAACCATCTGCACGAACAGTTCGACGATGTTTGCAGCAGCATGGACTATCAGCTCGGAGACCATGGCTGCGGTTACCCTTTACGCTGCATCACAGACTGGAGCGCCTGCGATGGTGCACTCAACGAATGGCAAAATGTCATTTTTTCGGATGAATCCAGGTTCTGTTTACAGCATCATGATGGTCGCATCCGTGTTTGGCGACATCGCGGTGAACGCACAATGGAAGCGTTTATTCGTCATCGCCATACTGGCGTATGACCCGGCTTGATGGTATGGTATGCCATTGCTTACACGTCTCGGTCACCTCTTGTTTTCATTGACGGCACTTTGAACAGTGGACGTTACATTTCAGATGTGTTATGACCCGTGGCTCTACCCTCAATTCGATCCCTGCGAAACAGTACATTTCAGCAGGATAATGCACGACTGCATGTTGCAGGTCCTGTACGGGCCTTTCTGGATACAGAAAATGTTTGAATGCTGCCTTGGCCAGAACATTCTCCAAATCTCTCACCAATTGAAAACGTCTGGTCAATGGTGGCCGAGAAACTGGCTCGTCACAATACGCCAGTCACTACTCTTGATGAACTGTGGTATCATGTTGAAGGTGCATGGGCAGCTGTACCTGTGCACGCCATCCAAGCTCTGTTTGACTCAATGCCCAGGCGTATCAAGGCCAGAGGTGGTTGTTCTGGGTATTGATTTCTCAGGATCTATGCACCCAAACTGGGTGAAAATGTAATCACATGTCAGTTCTAGCATAATATATTTGTCCAATGAATACCCGTTTATGATCTGCATTTCTTCTTGGTGTAGCAATTTTAATGGCCAGTAGTGTAGCATAGACCTGGCGAGCTGCCTATTGCAAAGTTCATTCGCTCACAACACACATGTCTCATTCCGGGCTTCATGGTATGCAGGGTCATCAGTTACAACTCGCTGTTGTTGTTGTTGTCTTCAGTGCTGAGACTGGTTTGATGTGGCTCTCCATGCTACTCCATCCTGTGCAAGTTTCATCATCTCCCAGTACCTACCGCAACCTACATCCTTCTGAATCTGCTTAGTGTATTCACCTCTTGGTCTCCCTCTACGATTTTTACCCTCCACGCTGCCCTCCAATACTAAATTGGTGATCCCTTGATGCCTCAGAACATGTCCTACCAACCGATCCCTTCTTCTAGTCAAGTTGGGCCACAAACTTCTCTTCTCCCCAATCCTATTCAGTACTTCCTCATTAGTTATGTGATCTACCCATCTAATCTTCAGCATTCTTCTGTGGCACCACATTTCAAAAGCTTCCATTCTCTTCTTGCCCAAACTATTTATCGTCCATGTTTCATTTCCATACAGCTTCTTACAACTCGCAGTCACATCTAATGTTTGTGCACCGTAAATTAACCAGTGCTCGATACACTGAACAGGCTGTTATTCCCATGCTACTGGCTTTTCTTCGACGAGGAGGTGATATGCGTTTTCAGAAGGTCAAAGCACGTCCACAATCGGCTCCTGCGAAGCAACGCTCCCCTTGTGTTATACAACCGTCCACACCAGCAAGACGACCCGATCTCTTGCAGCTGAATACGTATGGGACAAGATCAAGCGGGAACTTAATTGTTCTCTAGGGCCTGCAAGGGCCATTGCTTAATTACAACAAAAGGCGCAAGATGTTTGGGATAATCAGTCGGAGGATGTCATTGGGCACATTTATGTTCGTTTGAATGCGAGAATATTCACCTGTGCTACCACCGGAGGGTGTTTGGTCACTCTTTACTGTGACATGTGTGTTTCATTTGGTCTGAATTCGTTATCATGAACTGCCTTTCACTTCACTTGTCAATAAAATGACTTTTCAATGTGGATATTGCATTTTTTCCGGCAGGGGCAGCAAGGGCTGTTCGGAAAGTAAGGTCCGATCGGTCGCTAAATGAAAACCGCAGTGAAAATCAAAAATTTTTATTTGTTTTATTTGCAACAGTTAACCACACCATCCAGCTACCTCTCTAAGAAGTCGCCGTTCCCACTTAGACATTTGTCGTAGCGTTGTACAAACTTTCCATTACCCTCATCACAGACATCAGTGGCCTGTGCTTTCCACCAATTCTCCACACTGGTCTGTCTTTCGTGGTTTATGCCAAAATGTTGACTTTGTAGCCAGCAGTTCATGTGAGCAGAGATGAACAACGGAGGGAGCTAATTAAGGGCCGTACTGTGGGTGATCAGACACTTCCCATCGAAAACGCTCCAGGGCTGTCTTCATTGCCCCTACAGAATGCGGGTGAAAATTGTCTTTAAGAAAGAAACACATGACATTTATGTTATGTGGGCTGCATAGCTTCAGGCGAAATCTATCACGAGATCCACATACTTGGCAGGGGACACTGTTGTTTTGAGTATTTCTACATCATTATGCTCTGTGATCTGAAAGGAGCTACGTGAAGCGATCGACAAGCACACTAAAGACACTGTCCAACACATCTGTGCAAAGGGCCATCGACTTTTCCCAGTGGTTTCCATTTCGCGCCTAATCGGGCCTTACTTTCCGTATACGCCTCGTATAGTGAATAGTAATGGTCTTAAACTCCTCTGGGATACGTCCAAAGTTATTTTTATATCTGAAGATTTCTCTCTGTAAGAAGGACGTGCTATGTTCTGTTTACAGAGTTTGTTTGTAGAAGAAGATGTAGTTGACAGCCCATATTTAACAGATGACACAGATGCTAGTGGTAACTCAGTTACAAAAAACACCGAGTAAACTTCGCCTAACACAGTACATCAGCAGGCGTACCTAATTTTGTCCTTTATAAATGGTTCTGTGAACTCATGCAACTATGGAAACAATGGGGTGTTGTGTGGTGTCCTTAGGTTGGCTAGGTTTAAGTAGTTCTAACTTCTAGGGGACTGATGACCATAGCTGATAAGTCCCATAGTGCTCAAAGCCATTTTTGGAAACAATGGGTTTGTTTATAAATAACTTCTCTGCTACCAGTCACGATTTTCTTTTATTCATATTGTACACGACGCGGTTCGGGAAATGGTTCCCATTTTCCAGCGTATTTTCTCTTTGTACTATGCCATTATTGCGTAATGTTTCTAATGTGTGAGATTCTGCTTTGATTTGTTGGCTTTACTGCAATTTGTAAAAAACAAGCAATTTTTAGTTAGTACTTACGGTTTTCTTATGGTCAATTTGTGTTGAGACTCACACTGCTCAAACATAACACGCAACTTTCAGTGCACACTATCGTTAAACACATCGGCACGCCACAGGGTCCAGAACCAACCTTCAGTAAGAGTTGCAGACTGGAGTGGCATTGTTATTTCTTCTGAGATCTTGATTGCCTGTCCTAAAGAAACTTTCATTTCCTTCTAGATAATTTCGCTAATTTCGCAGAGGACGCTCAGCGCGTCTGATAACAGGCCGAGCCGCCGAACAAAACGTGCAGTGCCATCTCCGCGGCATTGACAGTCGCGACCCGGTTGTCTCAAGAGACGGCAGCGAGGACAAAGGCGAGGAATGTCTTTTCAGTAGCCTCGCCGGCTTCTTTTCCACAGCTGGGAAAAGCGTGCAACATAATGCTCCGGCTGCGAGGACAGCGGCAATTGTCTTCCGCGCCATCTGGGAGAATCGTCTGTCTGGAAATCAAATTCAGACGATCACGATATTCGGTTAGACTTAAGGATATTCGTCGTCCCGCAAAAGGAGCCGTCTGTGATGTAGAAAAAGGGTTCATCATTTCAAAGTGAAACAAGACTGCTTCTTCAAATTGCGTACAGAAGTACAGAAGGAGAACGTTCTCGACAACAGCCGATGTTTTTACAGGTGAACATCCCATGATTTTGAAAGCTCAAATCTATACCAACCAGGAAACGAAAACGCGATACGACACCGCAGTGCCCGTGTTGTTAACTACGATGCAATGTTCCTTCTGACATACGAGGCGTGTTTTTTTATTTAAGGTCCGTTTCAACATAAGTACACAACGAAAGGTCATTTCAAAAAAGTAAATTTATTTTTTCAGAAAGTACATACTTCACTCTATTTTTCGACATAGTTGCCTAGTTTGTTGAATGACGTATCAAACCTCTCAACCAATTTTAAAGTACCCTCTTCGTAAAAACTTGCCGCCTACTCCGATAACCAAGAGTTCAATGCCGTTTTCACGTCGTCATCATTGTAACGGTTGCCACTGAGGTGTTGTTTGAGGTGGAGGAACAGATGGTAATCGCTCGGGGCAAGATCAGAACTGTAGGGTGGGTGGTCTAAAACTTACCAGCCAAAACTGTCCAATAAATCGCGGGTCTGACATGCAGTATGAGGTCTTGCATTGTCATGGAGAAGAACAATTCCTTTTGTCAGGATGCCGCTTCTTTTTGTTTCGAACCGCTCTGCGTAGCTTTCTCAGGGTTTGGCAGTATGCTTCTGCATTGATAGTGGTTCCTCGTTGCATGAAGTCGACCAACAAAAGACCATGCCTATCCCAGAACACCGACGCCGTGATTTTGCGCTGGGACAGTCTGTTTCGCCTTCACGTTTACGGGAGAGTGTGTGTGTCTCCATTCCATGCTCTGTTGCTTCGATTCGGGCGTGATATGCGAAACCCATGTTTCGTCTCCAGTTGCGATCTGACTCAAGAACCCTCTTCGCGATAACGAATCAAGAACTTAATCACACCCTCAAATCTTTGGTCTTTGTGGTCCTCTGTTAGGAGTTTCGGGACCCAACGGGAGCACAGTTTCCTCAACTTTAGGTGTTCAGAAACAATGTTGTAAAGCACTGATCTCGACACGTCAGGAAATTCGTTTGAGAGATCTGTTATTGTGAAGCGCCTGTTCTCACGAATCCTCGCTTCAACTGAAGCCGCCAAATCGTCTGTAATCCAAGAAGGGCGACCGGAGCGGTCCTCATCATGAACTTTGTCACGGCCATCTTTGAATTCTCGTGCCTAATTATGCACTTTTCTTTCACTCATAACAGTATCACCCTACACTTCGCAAATCTGTCGAAGAATTTCTGCAACAGACAGGTTCCTTGCTGACAAAAACCGTATCACTGAGCGAAACTCACACGCTGCAGGCGAGTTGATAGTCTTCAACATTTTAAAGCACAGAACACACCCGTACAGGTTAGCTACAGAGATGAAACTGAGCACAGTTGTTCCCGAGGCATGCCGGTACACGACGCACGCGCTCGATGAGGTATGCGCGCGAACTACCGTTGTCTACAACAAAACGGACCTTACTTAAAAAACACGACTCGTAAATGCCTGAAGGAACACTGCATCATACTGCTTAACAACAGAGGCACTGCAACGTCGTATTTATCCGCCGACACCAGGCAGCGACTTTCAGTTAAAATGTCCTCCTCCTGTACGGACCGAGCGAGGTGGCGCAGTGAACACACTAGACTCGCATTCGGGAAGACGACGGTTCAAACCTGCGAGTGGCCATCCAGATTAAGGTTTTTCGTGATGTTCCTAAATCGCTTCAGGCAAATCCCTGGATGGTTCCTTTGAAAGGGCACGGTCGACTTCCTTCTCCATCCTTCCCTAATCCGATAGGACTGATGACCTCACTGTTTGGTCCCCTCCCGTAAATCAACGAACCAATCCTCCTGTACGGGAATCACATACACTGAAGCGTCAAAGAAACTGGTATGGGTATGCTTATTCAAAACCAGAGATACGTAAACAGGCAGAATACGGCTCTGCGGTCGACAACGCCTATATGAGGCAACAAGTGTCTGGCGCAGTTGTTAGATGGGTTACTACTGCTGCAATGGCAGGTTATCAAGATTTAAGTGAGTTTGAACCTGGTGTTATAGTCGGCGCACGGGCAATGGGTCACAGCATCCCTGAGGTGCCGATGAAGTGGGGATTTTTCCGTACGACCATTTCACGAGTGTACCATGAATATAAGGAATCCGGTAAAACTCTCTGCAAGAACGGGACCAACGACGACTGAAGAGAATATTTCAACGTGACAGAAGTTGTATCCTCCCCCTCACTTATTGACCTTAATGACAGTAAAAAATTAAACCGAGTGTACCTAATGGAAATTTGGGAAAAGTAATCGTCACCGAAGTTAATCTGTCAGTAAAGAGGGAGGAAAGGGTTACATCTAAATGAAAGGAAAAATGCTAATGAAATTGGTGGAAATTAATTTTGAAAAAGGGAAAAGTTAATGAAGAAAGAAAATGTGCGGTCATTACGTTAACAATTAACTGGCGTTAATTAGATATTTGAGATTTGGGGAAAATTACGGTCGCCAGTCCTATGGACATCTACTATAATAACTGAAAAAGAAAGGTTAATGCACATATAATTAGCACGAAAAGCGTGGCAACTGAAGGTTGACACGTGTTGTGTGAAAACTGAATGTTTGTCAGAAGTAATAAATTTCGCTACACTCTGGCTTCATTTAGCAAAAGAATTAATAAAACCGGAAAATTGAAAATTAATTTAGTGACTGAAATTAATAGCGAACTTTGCTTCTGAAGCACAACGAAATAAAATAAAATAAGGTTAGTCTTGAGCTACCTCAACAATCATCTCAAAAGCTACTTGAATCTATGCAATTTAGAAATAAGAGATTTAACTTGGAACTTGACTTAAATGATTTTGAACAATTAACAATAGTAAAATTTAGAACGTACCAAGCTGAGCTGCAGTCACAGGTAAGCTAAAATATGGTAACAAAACTCGCACACTTTATTTGTGCTTGTGTAATCTAAATATTTAGCCAGCTATGAATACTTTAACTGAACTTTGAAATTAAAGCAGTGAAATGGAATGATATTACTTTAATGCTGGCGTTTGAATTTCAACGACACTCGGGTTCATTTCCGAAAAGGAAGGGACCCTGTTTGGTAATGCAATTGGGACAATGAGCAACAAAAAAGTTCATGCTAAGTTGCTGTATTTTAGTGATGCAAATAGAACCGTTTAAAAAGCTGAGGTTTGCCATACAGTTCTAAAACTTTGCGTGCTTTGTCTTCCTTGTTGGTTGATTGAAGGTTTGAAGTCGTCGATCGAGGAGGTGGCGACAATCACTTATTGTCGGCCGTAGCTGTTGCAGAAGCTGGATGTTCGCGCGCCTTCTTCTCGACAGGGTCACCAGGCGAAACGGGCTCTTGATGTGTGCCAGCTAATGTTTCCCTCCGCGACACCGTGCCAGAGACTATTATAGCAAGTCGAGCGCAATTACATGCTGCCAAACCCCGAAAGCGCGGCAACTCGCGGGAGCTTCACTCAACACACCTGCTCCACCACCCCACTCCAGCCAGACTCCACTCTGCCCGCGCTCCAAGCGGGAGAGTTGACACTACCAAAGATCCTAAACACTTTGGTTCTCCACACGACCGTGTTACAAAAAGGTACGGCCAAACTTTCAGGAAACATTCCTCACACACAAAGAAAGAAAATATGTTATGTGGACATGTGTTCGGAAACGCTTACTTTCCATGTTAGAGCTCATTTTATTACCTCTCTTCAAATCATATTAATCATGGAGTGGAAACACACAGCAACAGAACGTACCAGCGTGACTTCAAACACTTTGTTACAGGATATGTTCAAAATGTCCTCCGTCAGCGAGGATACATGCATCCACCCTCCGACGCATGGAATCCCTGATGCGCTGATGCAGCCCTGGAGAATGGCGTATTGTATCACAGCCGTCCACAATACGAGCACGAAGAGTCTCTACGTTTGGTACCGGGGTTGCGTAGACAAGTGCTTTCAAATGCCCCCGTAAATGAAAGTCAAGAGGGTTGAGGTCAAGAGAGCGTGGAGGCCATGGAATTGGTCAGCCTCTACCAATCCATCGGTCACCGAATCCGTTGTTGAGAAGCGTTCGAACACTTCGACTGAAATGTGCAGGAGCTCCATCGTGCATGAACCACATGTTGTGTCGTACTTGTAAAGGCACATGTTCTAGCAGCACAGGTAGAGTATCCCGTATGAAATCATGATAACGTGCTCTATTGAGCGTAGGTGGAAGAACATGGGGCCCAATCAAGACATCACCAACAATGTCTGCCCAAACGTTCACAGAAAAACTGTGTTGATGAAGTGATTGCACAATTGCGTGCGGATTCTCGTCAGCCCACACATGTTGATTGTGAAAATTTACAATTTGATCACGTTGGAACGAAGCCTCATCCGTAAAGAGAACATTTGCACTGAAATGAGGATTGACACATTGCTGGATGAACCATTCGCAGAAGCGTGCCCCTGGAGGCCAATCAGCTGCTGATAGTGCCTGCACACGCTGTACATGGTACGGAAACAAATGGTTCTCCCGTAGCACTCTCCATGCAGTGACGTGGTCAACGTTACCTTGTACAGCAGCAACTTCTCTGACGCTGTCATTAGGGTTATCGTCAACTGCACGAAGAATTGCCTCGTCCATTGCAGGTGTCCTCGTCGTTCTAGGTCTTCCCCAGTCGCGAGTCATAGGTTGGAATCTTCCGTGCTCCCTAAGACGCCGATCAATTACTTCGAACGTCTTCTTGTCGGGACACCTTCGTTCTGGAAATCTGTCTCGATGCAAACGTACCGCGCCACGGCTATTGCCCCGTGCTAATCCATACATCAAATGGGCATCTGCCAAATCCGCATTTGTAAACATTGCACTGACTGCAAAACCACGTTCGTGATGAACACTAACCTGTTGATGCTACGTACTGATGTGCTTGATGCTAGTAGTGTAGACCAATGAGTCGCATGTCAACACAAGCACCGAAGTCAACATTACCTTCCTTCAATTGGGCCAACTGGCGGTGAATCGAGGAAGTACAGTACATATTGATGAAACTAAAATGAGCTCTAACATGGAAATTAAGCGTTTCCGGACACATGTCCACATAACATCTTTTCTTTATTTGTGTGTGAGGAATGTTTCCTGAAAGTTTGGCCATACCGTTTTGTAACACCCTGTATATATACAAATTGTAAAACAATTACAATATATAAAGACACAGAAATGACATGTCTTCAGGTAACAAAATAAGGAAAAAATTTATAGTACAATAGATGGAAATAGGAGGATAAGCATTTCCGGCGTTACAATGTGCAACCCTTCCGCAAATTGCTGCAGATTTCAATGCTTGGTCATCAACAAGTGTCATGTGCGAATCATTCAACGAGAAAGCCTACTCTTGCATCCTTGATGGCTGCACGACACAAAGCTTTACGTCTCGCCTGGGACTATCAGCATCGACATTGGACTGTTGATGACTGGAAACATGTTGTCTGGTCGGACGAGTCTCGCTTCAAATTGTATCGATCGGATGGACGTGTACGGATATGGAGACAACATCATGAATCCATGGATCCTGCATGTCAGCAGGGGACTGTTCAAGCTGGTGGAGGCTCTCTAATGGTGTGGGGCGTGTGCAGTTGGAGTGACATGGGACCCGTGATACGTCTAGATACGACTCTGACAGGTGACACATATGTAAGCATCCTGTCTGATCACCTCATCCATTCATGTGCATTGTGTATTTAGACGGACTTGGGCAATTCCAGAAGGACAATATGTCACCCCAAACGGCCAGAATTGCTACAGAGTGGCCCCAGGAACACTCATCTGAGTTGAAACACTTCCGCTGGCCACCAAACTCCCCAGACATGAACATTATTGAACTATAAAGGATGTCCTACAACGTGCTGTTCAGAAGAGATCTCCAACCCCTCGTACTCTTACGGATTTATGGACAGCGCTGCAGGTTTCGTGGGGTCAGTTCCATCCAGCACTACTTCAAACATTAGTCGAGTCCATGGCACGTGTTGTTGCGGCACTTCTGTGTGCCCGCGGGAACCCTACACGATATTAAGCAGGTGTACCAGTTTCTTTGGCTCTTCAGTGTAATTTGTATGCGTGCGGGTTGTGACGCATGAACGGAAGTCTAGGTGTGGCCCTGAATCGTGCACGGATAGTTAAAGCGGTAAAGGCGACCGCTTGCGTGAGTCGGAAAATCCGGGGTTCGAGTCCCATTGCGCCCCAAATTTTAAGTGGCGACATTCTATTATGCTGCTGATGTTTGTCCGTATTCGCAACTGCGAATACATTTCACGTATAGGAAACGGAAAGACGGCGTATGCAAAAAGACCATACATACAAATTAGCTCCAACACATGAAATTACATGAACAACTTCAGACGAGTGAACAAGTAGCCCTAACTCTGACCCTGTCTTGGCTGACCTGGGAGAGAACAGATTTCCAAGCAAAATTTAACGAAAAACCTCTATCTATCAAATAAGATTGCTTGATAGTTTAATCTCAGCAAATTTCTTTATATGTATATGCTAGTAGCTGGAAATGCACGTCAGAATGTCTGTGTTGTCATGTTTCATAGGATGACCAGTATCAGGGCAAAGTTCTGCAGTCGCTGACTTGCGCGGATGCTGTAAGCATATGTGACGCTTATGCTCAATTCACCGGTCTTCCATTGTCATGAACGCCTGAACGATGTATAACGTTCAACAACTGCTAAAGATACATTAGAGACCTACATTACGCAAACTAAGATCATTCTTCATAGAGCCTAAAAGGACCCTAATTTTAGATAATGGTCGAAAAACATACTTCACACTGAAACGGAGGTGCCTCCATTCTTCCTATGTTGGATGGCGGGCCAGTAGCCGACATGTACGCAATAAATAACAAAAACGTCTTCAACTAAGAGTTCATCTCCAATTTATTTTACAGGCTACCGGTTTCGGCGATATAATCCGCCATCACCAACCCCTCTGTTGTAGACAGTGGCTGAATTTTTCAGTGACAAAATGTATGTACGTCATATGTGGTGCGAAAAGTTTCTACTGTCTAGAATAGGGGGGGCTTATGATGGCGTATTATATCGCCGAAACCGGTAGATGAACTTACAGCTGGTCGATTTTTTTTATGTTTATTAAACATCACAGTGCGTTTACTCAGTATATGGTCCATCCTCTTTGAAATACCATTTGTGTGAGCCAATAAAGCTGTAGATTGTCATGCCTTATGCAATTCACGGTACGTCGATAGCACAACATGCGTCTGATCTGACTTTCACTGTAACCGTTCTGGTTCAAAAATGGTTCAAATGGCTCTGAGCACTATGGGACTTAACATCTGAGGTCATCAGTCCCCTAGAAGTTAGAACTAATTAAACCTAACTAACCTAAGGAAATCACACAAATCCATGCCAGAGGCAGGATTCGAACCTGTGACCGTAGCGATCGCGCGGTTCCAGACTGAAGCGCCTAGAACCATTCTGGCAAAAAGTGGCTTCAAGGTGGGTTAACTCAGCTGACAATCTTTCAGGGTCCGAGATAACGGGGGCTCTATGAAACTAGGAAGTTGCTCGGTAACTGGGTCTCCTGTTCGTCCCATGGATTTTATGTCACTCATCACTTCTTTCCCCTCTGGGAACGTTTGTTGATGTGAAAAATGCCTAGTTTCACCGTGGTTCGGAATCCATGTTAAATTGTAGATTCCCGTATAAATGCCTGTGTTAGTCAGTTCAGAGATCGGAGGAAGGCAACGGCATATCACCTCCAACAGGACAGGACCATGCCTAGTGAAGCACTGCGATCGATGTACTTTACTATGAACCTTCACGCTGAGCCAGATGGTGACAGCTATCAGCCTGAACATACAAAGTAAGGTAAATTGGCTTCCTATAAATATGTTCCAACGTACCTTCATCTCCTTTCCTGACCAACGCGTCTATGAAGAGTAGGCAGCCATTCTTTTCCACTTCCACAGTGAAACGAATATTCGAGGGGGCTGAACTGAATTTTAGAAAGTTGGGCAAAGTTCTCAATGCCATGAGTGCAAATAACAAAAGTGTTGTCTCATGTTTACAAAGCATGCTGCTTTGCCCTAAATGTTTCACAAAAAGATTGACTACTCAAGAGACTCACAACGTGTGTGCTCATAGACCTGGTCGTAGGAATAAAAAGTAAGAGGAAGTCAGCACATGTCGAAACACCTTGAAATATCGACAGCTGTCGAGGCTCCATTCTCATAAGTTATGTTAACATTTGATACGCCAGGAAGTGATAAAGTTTCTCAAGACTACTTGGTCCAACGCAGTCAGTTCGGTACGAAACATTTACAGGGCTGTATTAAGAGTTGAAAGTCTGTAGTGAATTAAACGAAGGAAAAAGTCCTCGTCGACGACGAACTCATTAGAGCCGGAACACAATCTCTTTTCAAAGGAAGCACCTCTGAGTTTGCCGTAAGTAATGTAGGAAAACCACTTAAAATGTACACCGAAGAGCCAAAAAACTGGTACACCTGCGTAATATCGTGCAGGTCCCCCACGAGTACTCAGAAGTGCTGCAACACCACGTGGCATGGACTCGACTAATGTCTGAAGTAGTGCTGGAGGGAACTGACACCATAAATCCTGCAGGGCCGTCCACAAATCCGTAAGAGTACGAAGGGGTGGAGATCTCTTCTGAACAACACGTTGCAGGGCATTCCAGATATGCTCAACAATGTTCGTGTCTGGGGAAAAATGGTTCCAGTGGCTCTGAGCACTATGGGACTTAACTGCTGTGGTCACCAGTCCCCTAGAACTTAGAACTACTTAAACCTAACTAACTTAAGGACATCACACACATCCATGCCCGAGGCAGGATTCGAACCTGCGACCGTAGCGGTCACGCGGTTCCAGACTGTAGCGCCTAGAACCGCACGGCCACTCCGGCCGGCGTGTCTGGCGAGTTTGGTGGCCAGCGGAAGTGTTGAAACTCAGAAGAGTGTTCCTGGAGCCACTCTGCAGCAATTCTGGACATGTGGGGTGTCGTATTGTCCTGCTGGAATTCCTCAAGTCCGTCCGAGTGCAAAATGGACTTGACTGGACGCAGGTGATCAGACAGGATGCTCACGTTCGTGTCACCTGACAGTCGTATCTAGAAGTATCAGAGATCCCTTATTACTTCAACTGCATACGTCGCTCACCATTACAGAGCCTCCACTAGCTTGAACAGTCCCCTGCTGACATGCAGGGTCCATGGATTCATGGGGTTGTCTCCATACCCGTACACGTCTGTCCGCTCGATACTATTTGAAACGAGACTCGTCCGACCAGGCAACATGTTTTCAGTCATCAACAGCCCAATGTCGGTGTTGACGGGCCCAGGCGAGGCGTAAAGCTTTGTGTCGTGCAGTCATCAAGGGTACGCGAATGGGCCATCGGCTCCGAAAGCCCATATCGATGATGCTTCGTTGAATGGTACGCACACTGACACTTGTTGATGGCCCAGCACTGGTATTTGCAGCAATTTGCGGGAGGATTGCATTTCTGTAACTCTGAACGGTTTTCTTCGGTAGTCGTTGGTCTCTTTCTTGCAGGATCTTTTTCCGTCCGCAGCGATGTCGGAGATTTGATGTTTTACTGGATTCCTGACATTCACGTTACACTCGTGAAATAGTTGTACGGGAAAATCCCCACTTTAGCGATCTAACAACTGCGCCAGACACTTGTTGTCTTATATGGGCGTTGCCGACCGCCACGCCGTATTCTGCCTGTTTACATATCTCTGTATTTGAATACGCATGCCTACACCAGTTTCTTTGGCGCTTCAGTGTAAAACCGTGTGGTAGGGTTGCAGATTTGAACCGCCACCCTCCAGTATACAAGTCCAGTGTACTACCGCTGCGCCACCTCGCTCGATGGTAAGAAGTACGGGAATAATAAGCAGTTATATAGGGGTAAAAAAGGAGAAAAAACAGATGAGAATAAGCTCACATCAGTGTAGAGCTCTCTGAAGTGAATAAATCTTATCAGATAACCGTAGGTCGAAATTACGCCAATCTGGAGTTACGGTCACAAAACTGCAGCCAATCAGCGACGAGGGCGCGGAAAACAACTCCCGTGTAGAGCTGTTTACAAGAGTTTTGGAGGAGACAACTGTGAATAGCCACGCGCCGCTGATTTTCGAAAGTCACTAAATTATCCGACAAGGTCAACTTCGCACTCATATTGGAGGCAGTAATCTCTGGAATTTGCTGCAAAAAATGGTACTTGAGAAAATAAGAGTGTTTAAATTTTAGTATCTGTTTTCTTTTTCTTCAATGTCTTGGTTTAAAGTCCTTCTTTTGGTAGGTCCAATTATGTCTATTATTAAATTATTTACTATGTCTGCTTCCATATTTTCTACCTAATATCTTCAAGTCGTATTCTACCCTTACTTAATCTCCCTGTAACACTTCTTAAAAAATATCATTTCTACTCAGTTGCTTTTGAATCGGCACGCAAGCTTTGCTGCAATGAAGGAATGTAGTAAGCCGTTACTTTGTAAAATTTCATTTTCGTTCTTTCCTAACATTGTTTTTAACGGTTTTTTGGTTTCATTCCTAACTTTGTTTCTATTTTAATTTCTTATTTTTGTAATTATCCCATATACGGCTTAGGATCAGATAAAATCTTGTTCTCTGATCTAGTCATCATAAAAACATATCATAACCAAGATATTTAAAATTTGATGCTTATTTTAAAATGTTGTTTTCCAGCACGATTTTTCATCTGACTGCATACTGTCCCGTAAAAACCACAATTTTCGTATAATTAACTGAGACTGTAAAATCACAAGCCTTACATAAGATATTTAAAAAATACAAAGATTTCTGCAACTGTGTCTCATTTACTTGAACCATTGTTTAATTGTCTGTATATAAAAGAGTGTTAGAGTAGACACTCTTTGGCAATTTAATTCCTGGACCTGCTAGTAATTTCAACTTCTCTAAAATGTCATCAAGGTATATATTAAGAAGAGTAGACGATGAACTACAGTCTTTTCTAAGTCCTGTATTTGCTAAAATCTGTTCATTTCTTATAATTCCAGTGTCTGTGATAAAACTAATATCTCTGTACAGAGTCCTTACTACCAAAATTATAAGTGATAGACAGCCTTCATTGTCTAGTTTTTGTCACGATTTTATTCTGTTTGCCCTGTAGAACGTCTTAACAAAATCTATAAAAGCGAGTTGATTTTCCAAATTCGTTTTTCTTCTTTATTATTTGTATAATGGTGAAGACATTATCCACTCATGAGCTCCCTTTCCTAAATCCAGTTTGCTTCTCTCCTGACAGATAATCTGCCATAGCTTTTAATCCATTATTTACTATAAATTTTATATCCTGTTTTCGTGACCAATTGCTGCAAATTTTCATAGTTTTTGCGATATCTATTTTCGAGTATATTGTTAACTAGAACTGATGATCAGCAGTTGCTGCGTAGATGTAAAGTTCTTAACTTGCATATTATACCATTAAGTTTAGTAAGTTCCATATTCAATTTATCTATCCTGATGCCTTCCTGTTTTTACAGATCTTAATACTGTATCTAATTCTTGTAATCTTATGCAGTCTTCTTCTGGAACATTATTTCCGCAGGAGCTGTATAGTTTAAGCCATTCTCTTCCTCATTACGCCATAATTGTTTGTAATGTCCACACCACGCGGAATCTGTTAAAGTTAAGTAAAAGCTATCTGTTCATGTAAATAAAGAACTGTGTTAATCCACGTGTGCGTTTCTGTTGTAGATAGAGAACACTGGCCACCCATAATAATATCCTCTTCCTTGCTTCCTTGGTACAAGACTCTACACTTGAGCCACTTGATTGTGTTGACCTAGGTTCGGTCATAGGAAACTATCTTCCTTGGGTGAAGGCTTCTATTTTTTAATTGTTTAACCCATTGTCATTGCATCTGATTGTTTTACAAGTTCTGAGTATTTACTTGCTTTCAAGGTATGTAAATAGTCTCTTAAAAAGTTATTATTTAATACTTATGGATTTCTCATGGATTTGTTTAGTTTGTTTAGTTTGTTTAAATGATTAGTCTATAATCCAAAAAAGAGAATGGTACTGTTACCAAAGTGTCGCAAGTATTTAGAAGTTATGCAGGGAGTCGTCGTGGTGTAAATGTATGGTTCTCTTGAATGTTTTTTAATTTCATGTCTTTAAATTCGACTGATTGGAAGTTGTGGTTGTTTGTTTTTAATTCGTCCGCTTGGGAGTACAAATTTAGGAAAGTATAATTAATGTTTACTTGTAATAAATGCTTGAAAATTTTAGCCTCTCTTTTGATACCCAGTCCTGGCTTGCTCCACTGCCGCTTGATACACTAATCTGGTGTCGTGAAAGAGGTGACTGGAGACTGAAATGGCGCTCTGTTGTCTTCAATGATGAAAGGGGGTTCTGTCTGTAGGCGAATCATGGATTTAAACGTGTATACAGATCCCATCCCAGGAGTCTTCATGGTGTGTGTTGGGGGAGGGGGGGGGGCACATCAGTTTCAACTCGCCGACGCATTTTGAGTTTCTGCAGGGTAAAGTAACCTGTGTCCGCTAAAATGCACAGGCTGATATCCCCGTGCTATTGCTGTTTCTTCGACAGAAAGTCGATGTGCATTTTCAGCAGGACAATGCACGTTAATATACACCGCTGCGGCGCAGCGGTCACTTCCTGGTATACAACCACTGCCCTACCCGGTTCACGAATCTCTTGCCAGTTGAACACATATGGGGAATTACTCGTTCTCCATGGACTGCAGGAACCATTGCCGAATTGCCACAAAAAGTGCAAGATGCTAGGGATAGTCCGTAGCAGGATGCTATTCGACACCTTTATGATCATTCCATTGGAATGTGAGAATACCCTCCTGCGTTGTCGCCTGAGAGGACGGTGGGAGGCGGGGGGAGGGGGGGGGGGGAGGAGTTGTAGTTTTGCACAGGCTACTCCCAGCTTACCTGTGACACACCCGTGAAATCTCATCAAGTACTTTTGGAGATTAGCATGATCAGACAGCCTAGCAGACAGACACAACGGTTCTACAGTTTTATGATTACTATGGGCAACATGGAGTCTCGAAGTACTCACGAAAACTGAATCACCTTAGTGGCTGTAATATGCATGTAGCAATTATGCTGGTGGCAGCTTATTTTGAGCAATGATTCCGCTGAAGGCAGAATGCATTTAACAGCTTGTGCTCAGATCAAATAATGATTTACTTAAACATATTACAGCGCATGGTAACAGACCAGAAATCGTAATTAAAAATTCCATAAATGACTATGGGATGAAAACGAATCGAAGGCATCTTAGAATAAATGCGTGTTATATTCATTAATTCAATGAAAAGTAGCAGAAACAACATTACATATGTTCCCTAGCGCTCCTTGTGGAGTACAGTTCCACAAAACACGAAAATCAGATCAAAAGGAAATCCGATGCATTTATAGTTCCCGTAGCAATGTTATACAAGTGAGAAGGTAGTCATACCCTACTCCCACGGATGAGTAACTGGAAAATCGATATTGTTCCATGGACATGAAACAAAGGCTTTCTCTTTGAACAACAGCTATTAAGCTTGAATACAATGGAAGTACATCTATAACTGCCAAAGTGCAGCGAGCAAAATACTGTTGCACAGCTACGCCTCACCATAAATTCCATCGAGCGAGGTGGCGCAGTGGATAGCACACCGGACTCGCATTCGGACGACGGTTAAAGCCCGCGTGCGGCCATCCTGCTTTACGTTTACCGTGATTTCCCTAAATCGCTTCAGGCAAATGCCCGGATAGTTCCTTTGAAAGGCCACGGCCGACTTGCTTCCCTAATTCGATGGGACCGATGACCTCGCTGTTTGGTTCCCTCCCCCCCAACCAACCATCAATTCCAGAATTTGCCATCGAAATATACTCTCGACTTGGTAAAGGAGGCGTCTCCATGATATAGTAGCCTCAACGACTCCGAAAACAAGACAGCCCAGAACGCCACTTACGACCAGCACAAACGGGAAACAGGAGTGTCTCTGTCTAACCGTTTACAGGAGCATATTGCCGCCGAAATCTGCTACACTAAAAAGTGGTTGGTTAGTCAGCTATTCCTCCAAACGTATCGAGTATACAGGGTGGTCAGGCACAGTCTGAAAAGCTTGTAATGGCCTTGCAGATTATATTGTGCTGAGAAATAAGCGTTAAGAAAAAAGTTCGATACGTTGGTTGGGTTAATAAGCATTGAAGTCTGCCAATCAGGCTCCTGTGTGCACAAATTCAAGCGTCCAGTCAGTTACAATTAGTGTCAGTTGTTCTCACAGCGCAGACGATAGCGCACAAGAAAGCTATGTCTTTGGCTCGGATTCGATCATTACTACCGACCATTGTGCAATTATCGCTCTCTTGTTCTGTTTTAGGAAACTAAACGAAAGACACGTTTGGCTACACCGTCTCGGGGGGGGGGCGGCTAGAATATGTGCGCGCAACGGCCTGACTGGTTAGCTTAAACGCTAATAAATTCGGAAACGGAGCAATGTATCAACTATTTCCGTAACGATTATTTCTCAGCACAACCTATCCTTCAGCACCCTTACAAGCTTTTCATACTGTTTCTGACCACCCTGTATACGTACCATCATTAGGCAGCAAAAGATCAAAGGCCGAAGACCAAAGACGCTTAGCAGTTGAGAACACGCGTACACAGTGTACTACTTGGTAACTTGGGTAAAAATAAGTTATTTCTAATTCAAGTTTTAATTTTTGCTAATGTGCGAAGGAGATATACTTTTATTCTAACAAATACGTCAGTAAATTTACGTTCTCAAACTTTTTTCTAGTAGGAGAGGCATCTTACACATTACCTCAATTTCTCATTTGTATTCTGGGTTGCCCTTCCTCTAGTTTGCGGACATTATAATTTTTGAAATTAAAAAGTTTTGCATCACCTCGGTTCCCAGAGCTCCTGCAGATAGATGTTGGCTGTAGATATTGTATCACAGACACAGTCCCTTTGATTGTTCAGAGATGTCCTTAAACCCGCCCAAAGATGTAATCAACCATGCATTATCAGCGCCTATTAGACGGAGGGGGCCCGACAGCCGATCATTTCCACTCATTCCACCAGGAAGGAGGTACACGGCTCGTGCTGTTTGTTGTTCAACCATGCCTAGACGGTCAATACCGCAGTTCGACCGCGTCCGCATTGTTACTTTGTGCCAGGAAGGACTCTCAACAAGGGAAGTGTCCAGGCGTCTCGGAGGGAACCAAAGCGATGTTGTTCGGACATGGAGGAGATACGGAGAGACAGGAACTATCGATGACATGCCTCGCTCAGGTCGCCCAAAGGCTACTACTGCAGTGGATGACCGCTATCTACGGATTATGGCTCGTCACCATGTTGCATAATGCTTTTCGTGCAGCCACAGGGCATCGTGTTACACAGTAGGCTGAATGATGCGCATCTTCACTCCCGACGTCCATGGGGAGGTCCATCTTTGCAACCACGACACCATGCAGGGCGGTACAGATGGGCCCAACAACATGCCGAATGGACCGCTCAGGATTGGCATCTCGTTCTCATCACCGATGAGTGCCGCATATGCCTTCAACTAGGCAATCGTCGGAGACGTATTTGGAGGCAACCCGGTCAGGGTGAATGCCTTAAACACAATGTCCAGCGAGTGCAGCAAGGTGGAGGTTTCCTGCTGTTTTGGTGAGGCATTATGTGGGGCCAACGTACGCCGCTGCTGGTCATGGAAAGCGCCGTAAGGGCTGTATGATACGTGAATGCCATCCTCCGACCGATAGCGCAACCATATCGGCAGCATATTGGCGAGACATTCGCTTCGTGGACCACAATTCACACCCCATCGTGTACATCTTGTGAATGAGTTTCTTCAGGATAACGACATCGCTCGACTAGAGTGGCCAGAATGTTCTCCAGACATGAATCCTATGGAACATGCCTGCGATAGACTGAAAATGGCTGGTTATGGACGACCTGACCCACCAATCACTCTGAGGGATCTACGCCGAATCGCTGTTGAGTAGTGGGATAATCTGGACCAACAGCGCCTTGATGAACTTGTGGATACTATGCCACGACGATTACAGGCACGCATCAATTCAAGAGGACGTACTACTGGATATTAGAGGTGTGTACAGAAATCTGGACCACTACCTCTGAAGGTCTCGCTGTATAATGGTACAACATGCTATGTGTGGTTTTCATGAGCAATAAAAGGGGGAAATGTTGTTTATGTTGATCTCTATTCCAGTTTTCTGTACAGATACCGGAACTCTCGGAACCGAGGTGATGCAAAACTTTTTTTGATGTGTGTTTTTTGTGAATGTATGTGGGTGCTTTATTTCAAAATTTGCTTAATTTTTATTAATATGTGTCTTTTAGTATAACATTTAATGTAAATTTGTTTTGTGTCAGGCAGTATGTTAGGCATTTAAAAGCTTACTGGTCTGATCACTTTTCCGACCGATAAACTCTTAACTCAGCATACAGTCTCCTTTTTGTAGATTATTATTTGTGTTAGTAGTGAGCGTAATGTACCAGCTTAATGATGTAGTTGCTCTTAGCCTCCCATAATTAGCCCGAACGCCACATGGTCGTATTTTCTTGTAAGGAGAATTATCCAATTGATCCCATATAGTGGTTACAATTGTTGTGCAGAATTAGATGTTAATTTAGTTTCCCTTTTCGGATTCTTAATATTCAGTGGTGTCCTTCTTCTCGTTTCTTTTAATTTCTGCTCTCTGGGCTTTCTCAGTTCAAAATTGTAATAGTACCTCACAATGTGCGACAAAAAAATTTAATCACTACACCTGAAGTCTGCTGGGGAGTTTTTTTTTATCAGACAATGGGGATCCAACTTACCCTTGTCGTCAATTGTGGTAGCGATAAAAAAGATTAAATTCGGAACAGTCTAGCATCTAGTACCTGTAGGAGACCCTTTTCAGAACACTGACCGTCTAGCTCTACACCGTACATAACTATTCACACCGTATCTATGGAATCAGGCTACATGATATTATAACTTAAACTCGACAGTAGGTCTAAAACGTTGTGCAATAACTTAGAGATTAATCTTTACAAAGGGTGCTATATACTATCATTACCACAAAAGAAATATCCAGACGGAATAAGATGTCCAATTCTTCCAGAAAACATCCACTTCATTCTTCCTCATTATTTTGTTTTCCTCTCCGAAGAAGAATCTCCAACTCCAGATCAGCTCCTATTTAGTTCTGCTTGTTTATCGTTCAAATATTTTATGCTTTCCGTCGTTCTCTTAAGTGCTTGGAATTACATTGCCAGAAAAAAATCGCAAAAACCCAATAATTTATGTAGAGTAATGAAATTTCGGGAGTACGTTTGTCTAGGTAACATATTTAAGTGATTAACACTGCAAGACCACAGGATAATGCAAGTGCGAGGTATGCCATTGCAAATGTGAAATACTGGTAATTTAATAACCGGTGTACCTGCCAGAATGCTGAATGCAACGTGCATGCATTGTGTTGTACGGGTGCCGGATGTCAGTTTTTGGGAAGGAGATCGATGCATGTTGCGCTTGGTCGGTCAATGCATCGACGGTTAAAGTTGGGTGCAGATGACGCTGGAGTTGTCGTCCGATGCTTTACAGTACGAGCTCGATTGGAGACAAATCTGTTGGTGGAGCAAGCCAACTGGACATGTCTATCACGCAGAAGGATTGGTTGCAGGCCCTCAACTGGCCTCCATCTAACCAACACACTTCCATCACTGGCGACGAGTCAGAACCAGCGTTCATCAGAAAACACAACAGACCCACCCTCCAGTGAGTTCTCACTAGAAACCAATGAAATCGCGAATGGCGGTGGCTTGGGATCAGTGGAATGTACACTGCGAGGCGTGGCGCTTGGAGCTGTCCTTGAAGTTACCAATTTGTAACAGTTGGTTGTGTCACTGTTGTTGCAACTGCTGCTGAAACTGCCGCTGCAGATGCTGTACTATGCGCTACAGCCATACGCCGAACACGATGGTCTTCCCTCTCGGTAGTGCCACATGGCCGTCCAGAGCCCGGTCTTCGCGAACGTACATTCTCGTGATCACCGCTGTCAGCAATCATGTAATCAGATACATTCCTGCCAAGTCTTTCTCCAATATCGCACAAGTAACATCCAGCTTCTGGTAGCCCTAGCCGGCCGAAGTGGCCGTGCGGTTCTAGGCGCTACAGTCTGGAGCCGAGCGACCGCTACGGTCGCAGGTTCGAATCCTGCCTCGGGCATGGATGTGTGTGATGTCCTTAGGTTAGTTAGGTTTAATTAGTTCTAAGTTCTAGGCGACTGATGACCTCAGAAGTTAAGTCGCATAGTGCTCAGAGCCATTTGAACCATTTTGGTAGCCCTATTAACTCGACTTCGTTCAAATTCAGTGTGGTGTTGCTGATGGCGTCTTTGTCACATTAAAGGCGATCTCGACTAACATCAGCTGACCACGTCTAGTCTAAAAGGTAACTAATGCTCGTGATCGTTACAGTGTGTATTTAAAGCAAACCTTTTCTGCATCTTCATAGGGGCGCTACTACGGCCACTCTCATGCGACTGGCGCGAAATCTACACTACTAGCCATTACAATTGCTACACCAATCATAACTGGGTATTCACTGTACAAATATATTATGCTGATATGTGATTACATTTTTATGCAAAGAGCCTGAGAAATCAATACCCAGAACAACCACCTCTGGCCGTAATAACGGTCTTGATACGCCTGGGCATTGAGTCAAACAGAGCTTGGATGGCGTGTACAGGTAGAGCTGCCCATGCAGCTTCAACATGATACCACAGTTCATCAAGAGTAGTGACTGGCGTATTGTGATGAGCCAGTTGCTCGGCCACCATTGACCAGACGTTTCCAGTTGGTGACAGATCTGGAGAATGTGCTGGCCAGGGCAGCAGTCGAACATTTTCTGTATCCAGAAAGGCCCGTAGAGGACCTGCAACATGCGGTCGTGCATTATCCTGCTGAAATGTAGGGTTTTGCAGGAATCGAATAATGGATAGAGCCACAGGTCGTATGACATCTGAAATGTAACGTCCACTGTTCAAAGTGCCGTCAATGCGAACAAGAGGTGACCGAGATGTGTAACCAATGGCACCCCGTACCATCACGCCAGGTGATACGCCAGTATGGCGATGACGAATACACGCTTCCAATGTGCGTTAACCGCGATGTCACCAAACATGGATGCGACCATCATGGTGCTGTAAACAGAACCTGGATTCATCCGAAAAAATGACGTTATGCCATTCGTGCACCCAGGTTCGTCGTTGAATACACAATCACAGGCGCTCCAGTCTGTGATGCAGCGTCAAGGGCAACCGAAGCCATGGTCTCCGAGATGATAGTCCGTGCTGCTGCAAACGTCGTCGAACTGTTCGTGCAGATGGTTGTTGTCTTGCAAACGTCCCCATCTGTTGACTCAGGGATCGAGACGTGGCTGGACGATCCGTTACAGCCATGCGGATAAGATGCCTGTCATCTCGACTGCTAGTGATACGAGGCCGTTGGGATCCAGCACGGCGTTCCATATTACCCTCTTAAACCTACCGATTCCATATTCTGTTAACAGTCATTGGATCTCTACCAACGCGAGGAGCAATGTCGCGATATGATAAACCGCAATCGCGATAGGCTACAATCCGATCTTTATCAAAGTCGGAAACGTGATGGTACGCGTTTCTCCTCCTTACACGAGGCATCGCAACAACGTTTCACCAGGCAACACCGGTCAACTGCTGTTTGTGTATGAGAAATCGGTTGGAAACTTTCCTCATGTCAGCACGTTGTAGGTGTCGCCACCGACGCTAATCTTGTGTGAGTGCTCTGAAAAACTAATCATTTGCAAAAAAATGGTTCAAATGGCTCTGAGCACTATGGGACTCAACTGCTGGGGTCATTAGTCCCCTAGAACTTAGAACTAGTTAAACCTAACTAACCTAAGGACATCACAAACATCCATGCCCGAGGCAGGATTCGAACCTGCGACCGTAGCGAATCATTTGCATATCACAACATCTTCTTCCTGTCGGTTAAATTTCGCGTCTATAGCACGTCATCTTCGTAGTGTAGCAATTTTAATGGCCAGTAGTGTAAATAAACATCATTTTTCAGATGTAGAAACGCACCAACAAACTTATGTTTATGCCTCACGATTCCTTCTTGATGTTGCGATTTTTTTCCGTCAGTGTATAATATCACTTGGACGTAAACACTCAAGGTACATAGACTAGACGGTGCACTATTAGTGACGCTGTTGACATTTCGGTTATTTCTCAGATGATAAGTTGCGCACTCTTTTGTGTTAGGAGAGACGGAGAAGCGGACAGTTTTTCCAGTGACTATCAAACGGAGGAATCTTTCCACTACGTTACTCTGCGAGCGTACGCATACGCAGGCGCTCAGCTGCAGCGATGTGTGGCCGTCTCTGGGAGCAGGTTTTGATACGGGTTTTACGATCATATAAATTCCTTCCGGTATTTCACAGAGCGCGTATTATTTATGGGCTCGTTATAATTTTTAATGCCTGCATAAAACGTTATGCGTTTGCCGTGTATCTGCATTAATGGCAGGCTCGCAAATGCCCGTATCCATTTTGGACAATGTGCGAGCTTCTGCGGCCCAATCAGAATCGTTCAGAAGTATCTCTCTAGATGTGGATTCACTTTACTGCTGAATGCATTTATCTCTTTTTCTTTATCTTTTAAGCTCAATAGATACCGACTCTCAGCTCTGCTGCCTTTAATGTCCCTCATTTTATGTACTGTTATTTCGAAATACGCAATGAAAATTATTTCCTGTCCAGTCACTGAATCCTTATTCTTATGCTATAATCGAGATATCACCAGTATGTCTTAACATACTTCTTCTGTGCATTTCCTCTACTTTACTGCTGCGTATAATACTAGAGTGAAAGATTCGTTATGGTATTTTACTATTGTTTATGATCGACAGCAAACTAACAGCGACAACAATAGTTCAGGTGCACATGCCGACGTCGCAAATAGAGGATTAAGAGAGAGAGAGAGAGAGAGAGAGAGAGAGAGAGAGAGAGAGAGAGAGAGAGAGTATACGAGCGTATTGAACGGGCAATTCAGTACCTGATGGAAGATGAAAATCTAATAGTCATAGGGGAGAAAGCAGAAGAAAGTGTGACTGGAGAATATGGGATTGGTAGCTGGAACAAGAGAGGAAAAAGAATAATTGAATTCTGCAATAAATTTCAGTTAGTAATAGTGAATAATTCGTTGAACAATCACGGAATGACGAGGTATGCCTGGAAATGGCCGGGAGATACGGGAAAATTTCAGTTAGATTACATCATGGTCAGGCAGAGATCAGATATTGGATTGTAAGGCGTACCCAGGGGCAGATATACACTCAGATCACAATTTAGTAATGAGAAGAGTAGGCTGAAGTTTGGATCAGTGCGTAAATAAGTAGGATAAGGAACTACTAAGGAATGAAGAGACGTGCTCGTAGTTTTGTGAGGCTATAGATACAGCAATACGGAATAGCTCAGTGGGCAGTACAGTTGAAGAGGGGTGGACACCTCTAAAAAGGGCAATCATAAAAGTTGGAAAGAAAACCGCAGGTACAGGGGAGGTAACTGCAGAGAAACTATGTATAGCAGGTGAAATACTTCACCTGATCGACGAAGGAAGGAAGTACAAAAATGTTCAGAGAAATTCAGAAATACGGAAATACAGGTCATTTAGGAATGAAAGAAACAGGAATTGCAGGGAAGCTAAGGCAAAATGACCACAAGAAGGATGTGAAGCACTCGAGAAAGAATTGATTGTCGCAAGGGCGGACTCTGCACACAGGAAAGTCAAAACAAACTTCGGTGAAATTAAAGCAAGAGCGGTAACCTTAAAAGTGTAATGCGAATTCAACTGTTAAGTGCTGAGAAGAGAGCGGGCAGGTAGAAAGAATACACCGAAGGCCTCTGAGAGAGGGAAGATTTGTTTGATGACGTAATAGAACACGAAACAGAAATCGACGGGGAAGAGACAGGGGATCCAGGATGAGAATCAGAATTTAAAAGAGCTTTGGAAAACTTAGATTCAATAAGGCGGAAGGGATGGATACCTTTCCAGTGGAGTTTCTAAAATCATTGGGGGAAATGGGAGTAAAACGAAAAATCACGTTGGTGTGTAGAATGTTTGAGACTGGTGGAGAAGCGTCATCTACACAATTCCGAAGGAACCAAAAGCCGACAAGTGCGACAATTATCGCTCAATCAGCTTAAAAATTCATTCATCCAACTTGCTGACAACATTAATATACAGAAGAATGGAAAAGAAAGGATCTGTTTGGTGACAATTAGTTTTGCGTTAGGAAAGGAAAAGGCATGAGAGACGTTGCGGTTGATAATCGAAGCAAAACTGAAGAAAAACGAGACACACTGAGAGGATCTGTCGACCTGGAAAAAGCATTCGACATTGTAAAACGGTGCAAGATGTTCGAGATTCTGAAAAAAATAGGGGTAAGCTACAGGGAACGACGTAATGTACAAAATGAACAAGAAGCAAGAGGCAACAGTAAGAGCAGAAGACTAAGAACGAAATGCTCGGTTTAAAAAGGGTTTACGACAGCCAGGGATAAGTATTTCACCCCTACTGTTAAGTCCATACATCAAAGAACCAATGATGGAAATGAAAGATTCAAGAGTGAGATTAAAATTAAGTCATGAATAACGGTGATAGGAAGAAGGAACAGGATGGTAGGATATCTGTTAAGACATTAGGGAATGACTTTCATGGTACTAGAGGGAGCCGTAGAGGAATAATCCACTAAATTACAGGCCCATATCGTTAACATCGATATGCAGCAGGATTTTAGAACATATATTGTGTTCGAACATTATGAATTACCAGGAAACGGTCTATTGACACAGAGTCAACATGGGTTTAGAAAACATCGTTCCTGTGAAACACAACTAGCTCTTTATTCACATGAAGTGCTGAGTGCTATTAACAAGGGATTTCAGATCGATTCCGTATTCCTGGATTTACGGGAGGATTTTGACACTGTACCATACAAGCGGCTCGTAGTGAAATTGCGTGCTTATGGAATATCGTCTCAGTTATGGGACTGGATTTTCGATTTTCTGTCAGAAAATTCATCGGAAATTCATCGAGTAAAACAGAAGTTATTTCTGGCGTTCCCCAAGGTAGTGTTGTCGGCCCTTTGCTGTTCCTTATCTGTATAAACGACTTGGGAGACAATCTGAGCAGCCGTCTTCGGTTGTTTGCAGATGACGCTGTCGTTTATCGACTAATAAAGTCATCAGAAGATCAAAACAAACTGCAAAACAATTTAGAAAAAATATCTGAACGGTGCGAAAAGTGGCAGTTGACCCTAAATAATGAAAAGTGTGAAGTCATCCACATGAGTGCTAAAAGGAACTCGTTAAACTTCGGTTACACGATAAATCAGTCTAATCTAAACGCCGTAAATTCAACTAAATACCTAGGTATTACAATTACGAACAACTTAAATTGGAAAGAACACATAGAAAATGTTGTGGGGAAGGCTAACCAAAGGCTGCGTTTTATTGGCAGGACACTTAGAAAATGTAACAGACCTACTAAGGAGACTGCCTACACTACGCTTGTCCGTCCTCTTTTAGAATACTGCTGCGCGGTGTGGGATCCTTACCAGATAGGATTGACGGAGTACATCGAAAAAGCTCAAAGAGAGGCAGCACGTTTTGTATTATCGCGAAATATGGGAGAGAGTGTCACAGAAATGATACAGGATTTGGGCTGGAAATCGCTAAAAGAAAGGCGTTTTTCGTTGCGACGGAATCTTCTCACGAAATTCCAATCACCAACTTTCTTCTCCGAATGCGAAAATACCGGGTGATCAAAAAGTTAGTATAAATTTGAAAACTGAATAAATCACGGAATGATGTAGATATAAAGGTACAAATTGACCCACATGCTTGGAATGACATGGGGTTTTATTAGAACCAAAAAAGTACAAAAGTTCAAAAAATGTCCGACAGATTGCCCTTCATATGATCAGAATAGTAATAATTAGCATAACAAAGTAAGACAAAGCAAAGATGATGTTCTTTACAGGAAATGCTCAATATGTCCACCATCATTCCTCAACAATAGCTGTAGTCGAGGAATAATGTTGTGAACAGCACTGTAAAGCATGTCCGGAGTTATGGTGAGGCACTGGCGTCGGATATTGTTCTTCAGCATCCCCAGAGATGTCGGTCGATCACGATACACTTGCGACTTCAGGTAACCTCAAAGCCAATAATCGCACGGACTGAGGTCTGGGGACCTAGGAGGCCAAGCATGACGAAAGTGGCGGCTGAGCACACGATCATCACCAAACGACGCACGCAAGAGATCTTTCACGCGTCTAGCAATATGGGGTAGAACGCCATCCTGCATAAACATCGTACGTTCCAGCAGGTGTTTATCAGCCAGGCTGGGGATGATGCGATTCTGTAACATATCGGCGTACTTCTCACGCGTCACGGTAGCAGTCACTGACGTTTTGCTGTGCAGCGCCATCTGTCGGACATTTTGTGAACTTTGTTTTATTTTGGTTCTAATAAAACCCCATGTCATTCCAAGCATGTGTGTCAATTTTTACCTCTCTATCTACATTATGCCGTGGTTTATTAAGTTTTCAAATTTATACTGGCTTTTTGATCACTCGGTATTTTGTTGACACCGACCTACATAGGGAGGAACGATTACTACGATAAAATACGGGAAATCAGAGTTCGTACGGAAAGATATAGGTGTTCATTCTTTCCGTGCGCTATACGAGATTGGAATAATAGAGAATTGTGAAGGTGGCTCGATGAACCCTCTGCCAGGCACTTAAATGTGATTTGCAGAGTATCCATGTAGATGTAGATGTCGATGTAGACAGACAGAGAATGACAGAGCTTGGAATACGTCCGGCAAATGACTGAGGACGTAGGTTGCAAGTGCAAAATAAAAAAAAATAAAAAATAAAAAAAAATAAAAAAAAATAAAAAAAAAAGAGAGTAGCAACTGCGACCAACGTCCTCAATTATATGCTGGATATTTTCCTTCTCTCTACACTTTTTACCCTCTACAGCTCCCTCTAGTACCACGGAAATTATTCCCTGATGTATTATCGGATGTCCTACCATCCTGTCCCTTCTTCTTGTTAGTGTTTTTCACGCATACCTTTCGTTGTCGACCTGCGGAGAACCTCCTCATTCCTTACCTTGCCAGTCCACCTAATTTTCAACATTCATCTGTAACACCGCATCTCAGATCCTTCGATTCTCTTCTGTTTCGGTTTCCCCGCAGTAGATGTTTCACTCCTATACAATGCTGTGCTAGAAACGTACATTCTCAGAAATTTCTTCCCCAAAGTAAGACCTTTGTTTGATACTAGTAGACTTATCTTGGCCGGTAATGTCCTTTTTGTCAGTGTTAGTCTGCTTTTGATACTCTCTCTCTGTCTGGCGTGGGTTATTTTCCTGCCGAGGTAGCAGAATTCCTTAACTTCATCTACTTCGTGACCACCAATCGTGATGTTAAGTTTCTCGCTCTTCTGATTTCTGCTACTTCTCATTACTTTCGTCTTCCTTCTATTTACTCTCAATCCATATTTTATACTCACTAGACTGTCCATTCCATTCAACAGATCCTCTAACTCTCCTTCAGTTTTACTGAGGATATCAATGTAATCAGCGAATCTTGTGATTGATATCCTGTCACCTTGAATTTTAATCCAACTCTTGAACCTTTCTCTTATTTCCGTCATTGCTTCTTTGATGTATAGACTGAACAGTAAGGGCGAAAGACTACATCTCCGTCTTACGCCCTTTCTAATCCGAGCACTTCGTTCTTTGTCTTCTACTCTTATTTTTCCCTCTTGTCTCTTGTCCTATATTTCTCAGAATTTCGAATATTTTGCGCTATTTTGCAGTGTAGAACACTTTTTCCAGATCGACAAATGCGATGAAATGCTACTGTGAGATGAAAAGCCTGGCACAGGAGAGAAATTCGTGGCGGTCCACATCAGACGAGTAAGAAGATGATATCTTCAGATGATGCTGTTTAGGAATAACGAGAAAGCAGACAATATTTACGACCATGTAGTCGATTTGTAGACGGTTTTGCAGTGGTCCCTACCAAAAGTGGATCCTGAGCTGGAGCCCACTTAAGGAGTGTCGAAGAGGTTGCCTGTTCTCAGGCGCTAGGCACCACTCAGCTGAATGAGTGTCGAAATCTCTGACAGATACATTTTTAACGTGCTCAGAAATGGTGCGTGGGTGGCAGCATGGGTGTTGCCGAATTGCGGGGATCTTATAGGGACCCTTTGCCATTTTATTCAAGTACATGTAGTGTCGCACCTCTCTGTGGTCATGCTACAGGAGGACATTTAACATGATCACCCTTTGCTGCTGCGGGTCATGTTTAAATTTCGTCCACTGGTTTTTGACGATCGCTAGTTGTCCATCATGTACATCACAGCCAAAATTGCTTTCGCACTTCACTCCAGCTCCACAGTATTCTTGCAATAGGGTTGAATCGACTGAGGGGTGTCAGCAGTGTCGAACGTTGTCAAGAACGTCACCCTGTTGCCCAGTGCACTGCGAACTGTCGTATCTGACAGCGAAACGACCCAAGGAGGGGTGGTTTCATTGACGCCATTTATACCACCTCCTGAGGGTTTTTCGTGTCGACTCTCAGCAACCGTGAGCCTGGAACGTTTTCCTCGTCCACCCACAAGAAAACCGCTTGATTTCAATGCCGGGTGTCGCGGTTCTGACCTCCTCTCATAGGCTTCAAAAGTCAGGGCGAAATGTGGGCAAGAGGTGATGCGGCGACCTTCCCATCTTCTGCCAGTCCTAGTTAGGCACTATGGGCTGTTCTGGCCTCACCATTTCCTCGGCCTTCCTACACTCCTTCTTCCAATAGGATTGTATTCCAATGCCGCTTTCGTTGGATTACTTTTTCGGTTAATTTCTGTACCCCTATTTCTTTTCGTATTTATTCATTTCTTAATCGTCTCGTTTGCAGCCTTTCACGGAGCTAAGGAGTTTCATTTCTGATGTCTCAAGTTGTCTTAGGTCTTTTGATCTTAATGCCAACTTTGTGCTCCATACAGTACTGTGGGTAGCGTTACCTCTCCATAAAATTTCGTTTGGGTTTCTACTATCATTTTTCCCTTTAAAGTTCTTCTTAATGTGACACATACATGTTCGTAGATGTTGATTTTATTATTTGTGCCTCTTCTTCTTCAAAAGTTATGTTGCATCCTAGATAATGGAAATTGCACACTTATTCTATTATGCTGTTAATGATTATCTTAATCCTTACGGGGTATTCTCCCACAAAGGCCATTGTTTTTGTTCTTTCTGTTGATATCTTTAGGTTATAATTTAGGCTTATATTGTTAAATATATGTACCGCTGTTTGTAATTTGTCTTGTCATTCTGTGTGATTACCTGGTCATCGGTAGAACGCATCATATTTAAAAACTTGCCTAGTCCAATTGTTATAAATTAAGGTATCCTATCCTTTGTCCATTCAATGACCAGGTCGTCGATGTAGATGTTGAACAGTGTTGGTGACGTACTACAGCATTGCCTTACTCTTTGCTTTATCTTTGTCAGTATCTATTCTTAGTTTGGTGTTTTTATATAAATATTATCAAGTGTCTGGCGAAACCTTTTCTCTCAGTTATTGACCAGAGCTCTTTTCTGTTGACGCTGTCAAATGCCTTCTCAAAGTCGATACATGCTAGATGTGACTCCAAATTGAGTTATTGTCTTTTTTGTATAATTTTTTTCGGAGTGAAAACATCGTCGGCTTGCTATTCTAATAAAAATGAATCGGAGGCGTTTCGAAGCGTTTCATTAATTAATTTGCTGTAGATTTTATACGAACAATTCAGAAGACTGATTACCCTGTAATTAGAGGTGATACTTCTGTCTCTATATTTAAACAATGAAATAAATTTAGCGCGTGTCCATTCTTCTGCAGGCCAACAAACGTTTTATAGATGGAGAATTCTGAATTCTAGAAATGCTCCACCATATAGTATCAGTTCTGAGTTAATTTCATCTAATCCAGGTGGTTTTATATTTTTTGTTTCCTTGAAAGCCTGTTTCAATTCTGTGAAATCTACTGGGTCTGTCCCTTCTCTGCTTTATCTTCCGCTGGCTCTTCGACATCCGGATTATACCACAATTTCATATAGTGATTTATCCAGTCTTGTCAAGGAATGATGTTTTTATTTGCAGTATCTTCGTCTGTTCGTTTTAGCCGTCCGATCAGTTTATGTGCTACTTCCTGTCTAACGTGTACGTCATACTCAAAAATGTATCCCATGAAGACATAGATGTGCTTGCCTCAATATTTTCTGATTTCATTTCTCATTGCATTATATTTTTCTTTAGCTTTCTCAATCTGTTTCCATGAGAAGCCCATGTATGCTTGATTCTTATTTTGTCGGCTTTATTCTTATTTTGTTCATTCTAAATCTTAAGGGGGAAGGACATGAGAATAGTTGAAAAATACGATTTTTCAGTTTTGAGTATATGTTAAACAGAATTCTTTCCTGAATCGAATGTTATAATTTGTTATTTTTTCTACCTATAGAAGTGACTGATGTAGACTTTGCACTGTAAACACGCCCCATTCAGATATCAACAAACCTTGAGAAAGACTAACTTTTACGTTTCTCGTTTGTCCAAATTTCCACTTTGGCAGCAATACATAGTAGCTTAGTGTTGGTACTTAGGGAAAGAGCCTTCAGCTGTCTATTCAGTGACTATCTTTGCTCTGTTGTGCTTGGTTGTTTATTTCTGTCCAGTTGCAATGTAGCTGCAGTTAGGAAGCGGTTTATAATGTTCCCTGTGTGTTTTATTTTTATTTTTTTATCAAGCAGTCTACCAAAGATACGCTTGTTCAATCGCAAGGAACGCTATTCGCAAAAGATATACCGAACAATGTTCAGCAATGTAACCAGATCAGCAGACTGATCAATCTGTTTCCCCCAATATTTTGCAAGTATCATCTGTCCTGAGTGCATCGAAGAGAAAAATTGAATTTCGTGATATAAATAGTTCTGATATGGATAATGCGTGTGTTTTTGTGAATTTAAATTTACTGAAGAATTTTGGGTAGTAGAATAGCTAAGCTGAGTTTGAAGTGAAGACTCTGCCAAGAGAGTAACTCTTGTATGATTTCAAAATTCATTCCGGGGAAGAAGGTTTTTGAAGTCAATCTCAGGTGAACATATGCTACGCGGTGTATAGGAAAGGATCATAGAGGACCTAGAACATTTGCTGCTTTGATGAATTTGCCAGCGCCACCTACAAAGTCACGTAGATTGGTTGATTGGTTGATATTGGAGAGGGGACCGAACAGCGATATCATCGGTCCCATCAGATTAGGGGAGGAAATCGGTCTTGTCCTTTCAAAGGAACCATCCTGGCATTTGCCTGAAGCGATGTAGGCCAATCACGGAAAAGCTACACCAGGATGGCCGGATGCGGGTTTGAAACGTCGTCCTCCCGAATGCGAGTCCAGTGTAATAACCACTGCGCAACGTCGCTCGGTGTTATGTAGATATAACAGTATAATCCTAGAGGCTGTGAAAGTTGCATCTGAAGATTCAGAGGACTGCTTTTCTGCTAATGATAGGTCTAAAGACATTATTAATGCTTTGGTGAAATGTGACAGAGGAGAGGCCATCCGTAGTATCTGCAGTATCCCTTGATATGGTGATAGATGTTGATATTCATATAAAATATTGCCATGGTTGTGTGAATAGAAGCCCATCTCATAAGTGTACTATAAACTACGATAGCACTAGTGGAGGCATGGAAGTGAGGGGAGTAGTGAACATATTTATGCGGTCGGAACAGTCACGTTGGCTTTGGTAAGCAAAATATCTAGTCGATGGTGATACAAAATTTTTGAAGCTAGACCGTTTGGCGACGGTGTAAATATTGGAGAACTTGAATGTGTAGGTCAGGTACGAAAAGGGCAGGGAACTAGGCTGCGAAAATTGCGACAAGAGCTATCAGGAAAGAAACTGTTAGATGGGAAAACCATCAAAAGAGATAGTGAAATAGATAAGCTTCAGACATATTATGGCATGGCTATAAGAGATAATGCTGGAGATCTAAAAAAATGAGGGAGGCATTTTGGGCCACTTACTTTCATAAGTCGTCCACAGAGGAGGACGCAATATATACATTGTGTTCAAAAGGTTTAGATTCTTGGTGTGGATACCAGAGACAGATTTCTGCAGGAGATAAGTATCAACACAAACGTTCCTTACCAGCAGCTGTGATGGAAGTAATCTTGCAAGTGAAACATTACTCCCTAAGCGTGTACTTGGTTATACATAGAACTTGAATGAAAGCTTCAACCAAAGTTTTTGGGGAAGTCTCCCAAAACAGTGTTCGTGAGTGGAACACCTTAAAAATTGATATGCTTTAACCTGTTATTGGCTTCAGTGATTGAGCTCAAGCCAGGAAATTTGTTTTGGTTAGAATGGAATGGGCATAAAACTAGGAAACAATTGCTCTTCTGCGTCGCTACCTTTTGACCGAGAACATGTCATGAAATCTGAAAGGGACGGTCTCCAAGTACCTAAACTAGCAAGAATGTCAAAAAGAGCAAATAAGAAAAGTAAGCAGGACGAGGAATCCGAAGAGGGAAAGACTTATGAATCAGCAGCGTTTTAGCTATATGTGTACGTTGCGTTTAACTTTAAAGTGATTCCTCCGAAAACTAATTCTTAGATTTTTGGTACACATAAAAAGTGAAAGCAATCTTATAAGACTGGAATTTTCGACAGTTGTTATATTTGATCAGGCTAACCTGGAAAATATGAAATCATGTTTTTATCTGTATTCTCCTAGAGGTTGGCGTGCTTACCCCTTAAGTCCCCTATTTCGATTCATTTTGCCTTTTTCACCTATTGCTTCTTTAGCGACCAATATTACGTTTTTAATGTTTCTCGATTATTCAGTTAGATCTTCGGATAAAGGCATTTACTGAAGTAAATTAGTTAGCCTGAATTGATACAAATTGCTTAAACTCTCTTCTTGAAGCAAATGTGCCTTAAAAGCTTTAATGAGGTTTCTTTCATTTTTCCACTTGTTCTGTTCTATCTTTCCGACAACTGGATCACTAATTTAACAATATAGTGGAACGTACTCACGTTCCTCCCACTGTGTACTTGAGTGTGTCTCGATCTTGAACCTACATTTTTATCTACTATTACGTAATAAGAGGGGCAGCAGCCTTTTCAGTAGTTGAAGGGGCAACAGTCTGGATGATTGACTGATCTGGCCTTGTAACATTAACCAAAACAGCCTTGCTGTGCTGGTACTGTGAACGGCTGAAAGCAAGGGGAAACTACGGCCGTAATTTTTCCCGACGGCATGCAGCTTTACTGTATGATTAAATGGTGATGGCGTCCTCTTGGGTAAAATATTCCGTAGGTAAAATAGTCCCCCATTCGGACCTCCGGTCGGGGACTACTCAAGAGGACGTCGTTATTAGGAGAAAGAAAACTGGCGCTCTACTGATCGGAGCGTGGAATGTCAGATCCCTTAATCGGGCAGGTAGGTTAGAAAATTTAAAAAGGGAAATGGATAGGTTAAAGTTAGATATAGTGAGAATTAGTGAAGTTCGGTGGCAGCAGGAACAAGACTTCTGGTCAGGTGAATACAGGGTTATAAATACAAAATCAAATAGGGGTAATGCAGGAGTCGGTTTAATAATGAATAAGAAAATAGGAGTGCAGGTAAGCTACTACAAACAGCATAGTGAACGCATTATTGCGGCCAAGATAGACACGAAGCCCACGCCTACTACAGTAGTACATGTTTCTATGCCAACTAGCTCTGCAGATGACGAAGTAATTGAAGAAATGTATGATGAAATAAAAGAAATTATTCAGATAGTGAAGGGAGACGAAAATTTAATAATCATGGGTGACTGGAATTCGGTAGTAGGAAAAGGGAGAGAAGGAAATGTAGTAGGTGAATATGGATTGGGGCTAAGAAATGAAAGAGGAAGCCGCCTGATAGAATTTTGCACACGGTACAACTTAATCATAGCTAACACTTGGGTCAAGTACCATAAAAGAAGGTTGTATACATGGAAGAAGCCTGGAGATACTGACAGGTTTCAGATAGATTACATAATGGTAAGACAGAGATTTAGGAACCAGGTTTTAAATTGTAAGACATTTCCAGGGGCAGATGTGGACTCTGATCACAATCTATTGGTTATGAACTGTAGATTAAAACTGAAGAAACTGCAAAAAGGTGGGAATTTAAGGAGATGGGATCTGGATAAACTGAAAAAACCAGAGGTTGTACAGAGTTTCTGGGAGAGCATAAGGGAACAATTGACAGGAGTGGGGGAAAGAAATACACTAGAAGAAGAATGGGTAGCTTTGAGAGATGAAGTAGTGAAGGCAGCAGAGGATCAGGTAGGTAAAAAGACGAGGGCTAGCAGAAATCCTTGGGTAACAGAAGAAATACTGAATTTAATTGATGAAAGGAGAAAATATAAAAATGCAGTAAATGAAGCAGGCAAAAAGGAATACAAACGTTTCAAAAACAAGATCGACAGGAAGTGCAAAATGGCTAAGCAGGGATGGCTAGAGGACAAACATAAGGATGTAGAGGGTTATCTCACTAGGGGTAAGATAGATACTGCCTACAGGAAAATTAAAGAGACCTATGGAGATAAGAGAACCACTTGTATGAATATCAAGAACTCAGATGGAAACCCAGTTCTAAGCAAAGAAGGGAAAGTAGAAAGGTGGAGGGGAGTATATAGAGGGCCTATACAAGGGCAATGTACTTGAGGACAATATTATGGAAATGGAAGAGGATATAGATGAAGATGAAATGGGAGATACGATACTGCGTGAAGAGTTTGACAGAGCACTGAAAGACCTGAGTCGAAACAAGGCCCCTGGAGTAGACAACATTCCATTAGAACTACTGACGGCCTTGGGAGAGCCAGTCCTGACAAAACTCTACCATCTCTTGAGCAAGTTGTATGAGACAGGCGAAATACCCTCAGACTTCAAGAAGAATATAATAATTCCAATCCCAAAGAAAGCAGGTGATGACAGATGTGAAAATTACCGAACAGTCAGTCTAATAAGTCACGGATGCAAAATACTAACGCGTATTCTCTACAGACGAATGGAAAAACTGGTAGAAGCTGACCTTGGGGAAGATCAGTTTGGATTCCGTAGAAATGTTGGAACACGCGAGGCAATACTGACCCTACGACTTACCTTAGAAACTGGATTAAGGAAAGGCAAACCTACGTTTCTAGCATTTGTAGACTTAGAGAAAGCTTTTGACAATGTTGACTGGAATACTTCTTTCAAATTCTGAAGGTGGCAGGGGTAAAATACAGGGAGCGAAAGGCTATTTACAATTTGTACAGAAACCAGATGGTAGTTATAAGAGTCGAGGGACATGAAAGGGTTGTAGCCTATCCCCGATGTTATTCAATCTGTATATTGAGCAAGCAGTGAAGAAAACAAAAGAAAAATTCGGAATAGGTATTAAAATTCATGGAGATGAAATAAAAACTTTGAGGTTCGCCGATGACATTGTAATTCTGTCAGCGACAGCAAAGGACTTGGAAGAGCAGTTGAACGGAATGGACAGTGTCTTGAAAGGAGGGTATAACATGAACATCAACAAAAGCAAAACGAGGATAATGGAATGTAGTCGAATTAAGTCGGGTGATGCTGTGGGAATTAGATTAGGAAACGAGACACTTAAAGTAGTAAAGGAGTTTTTCTATTTGGGGAGCAAAATAACTGATGATGGTCAAAGTAGAGATGATATCAAATGTAGACTGGCAATGGCAAGGAAAGCGTTTCTGAAGAACAGAAATTTGTTAGTATCGAGTATTGATTTAGGTGTCAGGAAGTCGTTTCTGAAAGTATTTGTATGGAGCGTAGCCATGTATGGAAGAGAGACATGGACGAAAACTAGTTTGGACAAGAAGAGAATAGAAGCTTTCGAAATGTGGTGCTACAGAAGAATGCTGAAGATTAGATGGGTAGATCATATAACTAATGAGGAGGTATTGAATAGGATTGGGGAGAACAGAAGTTTGTGGCACAACTTAACTAGAAGAAGGGATCGGTTGGTAGGACATGTTCTGAGGCATCAAGGGATCACGAATTTAGTATTGGAGGGCAGCTTGGAGGGTAAAAATCGTAGAGGGAGACCAAGAGATGAATACACTACACAGATTCAGAAGGATGTGGGTTGCAGTAGGTACTGGGAGATGAAGAAGCTTGCACAGGATATAGTAGCATGGAGAGCTGCATCAAACCAGTCTCAGGACTGAAGACCACAACAATAACAACGTATTAATTAAGGCATCTCCAGCTTCGTGGAGGCCATGTGTATTTATCTGTATCTTTATTTTCAAAAATGTTTAGGTTACTTAAGTTCATTAAAAGGGCAATCTCTCTCAGTTTTATGCCATTGTTATTAATGGCATCTACTCCATTGTTGCCGACCAGCTGGTGGATGGTCTTTTACTTATTCTTGAGTTTTAGGTCCCACGCCAAGATGACACGGTCAGTATTGTTTATGTTATTCAGGTGTTTCTGTAGGTCTTCTGAGTACAAATCTGTTTCTTCCTTCTTTACTTCCTCTGGTATGTAGATTCTTATAACTGTTAGATGTCCTCTACCAAATTTTAGTCTCATTGTGATGATCCTCAGTTTACTAATGCATAATGCCGTATGTTGTTTCCCTATTTTCTCTCTGTCAGTACTAATAACCCCCCCCCCCCCCCCCCCCCGTGCCACTACAAGCTGTATAACATTAGGTAATTTTTTGTGCCATTGACTTTATTTTTGGTTTCTGTAATAACGGCTACACTGATGTCATAATCTTCGAGTATTTTGTTAAGCTCGGTTTCGTGTGTCCTCAGACTCTGTGCATTCCAAGTGGCAACACTGGGTACGTCTTATATTCCATAATTCTTAAACTTTCCCTTGTCTACTAGACGTCCATTATTTCCCGTTTTTATCCGAGGCTTATTTTGAGACTTGCGAGGATGAGGATTTTTAAATGGATAGGTTACCAGCCTTATCGCATAACCCCCATTTTGGAATACCAGGCTTTGTATTATGAGACCGCTCCCCTAGGAAAGCTGGCATCATCACGGATGCGGAGACCTTCCTTCCCCGTGGAAGATAAGATTAGCGAATAAAAATGAAAGACACCTTCGAGCCTCGCAACCCTCCGGGCGTTGTTATTTCAGTAGTGCAGAATATCTAGGGAATCCACATGAGTTCACAGAGTGGTCAAGGCTCAGAACGTGCATTTAGGAGGAGATGGGTTTAAGTCCACCAAAATGAGTCCAGCTCCCAGCGGACAGCACTGATGTAAAGAAGCAGATCTGGTCTGAATAAGTAGCTCATATTAAAGTGAGTTAAATGCTAGACTGTGGATGACTCGTGAGCGATAACAAGTGTCCGATTCGTAAAAAAGTGGATGAAATTTGTTACTTGAATTAAACTTGTGTTCTTTCTGCTACAACGTGCGCCTGGAAAGTTCGGTGAATGGTCTCAGAAAATAAAGTAAACAAAAGTTACAAACGAGATACTTTTAGGCCCTTCAAAATTACCACTATTAGTTATAAAACCTCTTTGACGTCGGTTATGAAGATGTTGGAAAACTGTTAGCAAATCCTTTTTGTGGAATCGCTTCAATCACCGTATCGGGTATCTGCATCAACACAGGAGGTGAGAGAAATTCAATGTTGCGGCACCCAGTATGAAGAATGGCCTCAAATATCACTGTAAAGAAAAGTATTATGCACAAGATGTCACTTGAGCGTGCAGTTTAATTCAATCTGATATTACATTCAGATAAAGTTTTGCTTGCTTTATGTAAATATCTTTGAGGAATAAGACTAGAGGTACTGAATAAGAAGGGTGTTATCAAGGCATTAATAGTCAGGATACTGGAAGCAAAACTTCAGTAGCAGAATGTGGTGTTTTAGTAGATGTTAATTTGATTTAATTTATGCAGGGGTAATAAATAACAGCGGTCTTAGCTCACTGATGTCCGCACCGAAACTGAGTTTATTGTGCGGTTTCACTCCCTGGGATTCTACACTCCTGGAAATGGAAAAAAGAACACATTGACACCGGTGTGTCAGACCCACCATACTTGCTCCGGACGCTGCGAGAGGGCTGTACAAGCAATGATCACACGCACGGCACAGCGGACACACCAGGACCCGCGGTGTTGGCCGTCGAATGGCGCTAGCTGCGCAGCATTTGTGCACCGCCGCCGTCAGTGTCAGCCAGTTTGCCGTGGCATACGGAGCTCCATCGCAGTCTTTAACACTGGTAGCATGCCGCGACAGCGTGGACGTGAACCGTATGTGCAGTTGACGGACTTTGAGCGAGGGCGTATAGTGGGCATGCGGGAGGCCGGGTGGACGTACCGCCGAATTGCTCAACACGTGGGGCGTGAGGTCTCCACAGTACATCGATGTTGTCGCCAGTGGTCGGCGGAAGGTGCACGTGCCCGTCGACCTGGGACCGGACCGCAGCGACGCACGGATGCACGCCAAGACCGTAGGATCCTACGCAGTGCCGTAGGGGACCGCACCGCCACTTCCCAGCAAATCAGGGACACTGTTGCTCCTGGGGTATCGGCGAGGACCATTCGCAACCGTCTCCATGAAGCTGGGCTACGGTCCCGTACACCGTTAGGCAGTCTTCTGCTCACGCCCCAACATCGTGCAGCCCGCCTCCAGTGGTGTCGCGACAGGCGTGAATGGAAGGAACGAATGGAGACGTGTCGTCTTCAGCGATGAGAGTCGCTTCTGCCTTGGTGCCAATGATGGTCGTATGCGTGTTTGGCGCCGTGCAGGTGAGCGCCACAATCAGGACTGCATACGACCGAGGCACACAGGGCCAACACCCGGCATCATGGTGTGGGGAGCGATCTCCTACACTGGCCGTACACCACTGGTGATCGTCGAGGGGACACTGAATAGTGCACGGTACATCCAAACCGTCATCGAACCCATCGTTCTACCATTCCTAGACCGGCAAGGGAACTTGCTGTTCCAACAGGACAATGCACGTCCGCATGTATCCCGTGCCACCCAACGTGCTCTAGAAGGTGTAAGTCAACTACCCTGGCCAGCAAGATCTCCGGATCTGTCCCCCATTGAGCATGTTTGGGACTGGATGAAGCGTCGTCTCACGCGGTCTGCACGTCCAGCACGAACGCTGGTCCAACTGAGGCGCCAGGTGGAAATGGCATGGCAAGCCGTTCCACAGGACTACATCCAGCATCTCTACGATCGTCTCCATAGGAGAATAGCAGCCTGCATTGCTGCGAAAGGTGGATATACACTGTACTAGTGCCGACATTGTGCATGCTCTGTTGCCTGTGTCTATGTGCCTGTGGTTCTGTCAGTGTGATCATGTGATGCATCTGACCCCAGGAATGTGTCAATAAAGTTTCCCCTTCCTGGGACAATGAATTCACGGTGTTCTTATTTCAATTTCCAGGAGTGTAGTAACGCCAACCGATAACCTAAAGAAGTAGTAGGAGACTCTTTACTAGTTCCTTATTAGAACGACTTCTTCAGTCTCTACTGAGCTCCAGAACTTCGCATTGGAAGATTAGACGTGGTGCGGTTTCATCCTCCACACCACATAGTCTAGAATATCTTTGTTGATCCATTATGGGCTATGGGACGATGGCTGGCATGCATTTCTTGATGCAATAATTTATCAACACCTGAATGTATTGTAGAAATTTATTTTATGAACTTATTTTGTGCTACCAGTTTCGGCATTACATTGATGCCATCTTCAGTCCCCACACGTCATAGTCCTAAAATCGCTATACACAGAGGGAGCCATATAACTGGATCCGTGAACCAAATCGCTATGCAACAGCAGACTGTGTCGCCTGGCCACCAAAAGCTGTTGCATAGCGATTTGATTCACGGATCCAGTTATATGGCTCCCTCTGTGTATAGCGATTTTACGACTATGACGTGTGGGGACTGAAGATGGCATCAATGTAATGCCGAAACTGGTAGCACATAAGAAGTTCATAAAATAAATTTCTACAATACATACGGCTGTTGGTATATTATTGCATCAAGAAAAACGTAGTATACAATAGGCTATATTTCTGCGCTAAAAATATACTTCGGAATCTTGTTGTTCTGGATGA